>NC_046664.1:82680144-82702001 GCF_010883055.1 Belonocnema kinseyi | reverse complement strand
TTCCAAATAAATATTTGAAGTTGTGTAATTTTCAGATAAAAAACTGAATTTTCAAGAATACAGTTCAATTTGCAAAAAAAAATTATAACTTAAAAAAAACTACATTTTTAACCAATTATGAAATCGTTTAAATTTTCTGGGAAAAAAATTAATTTCCACCAAAAAAAAATCGAAATTGGCAATAGAAAAAAATTTGTAACCAAAAATGAAGTAGTTAAATTTTCAGTTAAAAAAGAAATTTTTAACCAAAATAAATGAATTTCCAAAGAACAAGAATAATTTTATTTAAAAAAAAGTCAATTTTCAAAACACATGGTTAAATTTTCAATTAAAATTGTCAATTTTCAAGAAGAAAAAAAAGGAATTTTTAAAAAATTAGTTAAATTTTCAACCGAGAAAAGATTTTTCAACTAAAAGAGACGAATTTTCAATAAAATACAAAAATTTCCATCTAAATATTTAAATTTTTAACTAAAAAATGTAAATTTTCTAAAAAAAAACAAACAAAAAGCAATGAATTTATAAACAAAATGGAATAGTGTAATTTTCAGATCAAAACTGAATTTTCAACAATATGGTTCGATTTTCAACAAAGCATTTTCAATCGATAATGGAACAGTTAAATTTTCTGTTAAAAAAAATTAATTTCCACAAAAAAAAAACCGAAATTTTCAATAGAAAAAAATTTGTAACTAAAAATGAAGTAATTAAATTTTCAGTTAAAAAATAATTTTTTAACCAAAATAAATGAATTTCCAAAGAACAAGAATAATTTTATTTTTAAAAAAGTCAATTTTCAAACACATAGTTAAATATTCAATTAAAATTGTCAATTTTCAAGAAGAAAAAAAGGAATTTTAAAAAAATTAGTTAAATTTTCAACCGAGAAAAGATTTTTCAACTAAAAGAGACGAATTTTCAATAAAATACAAAAATTTCCATCTAAATATTTAAATTTTTAACTAAAAAATGTAAATTTTCTACTAAAAAACAAAACAATGAATTTATACACAAAATGGAATAGTGTGAGTTTCAGATAAAAACTGAATTTTAAACAATATGGTTCGATTTCCAACAAAGCATTTTCAACCGATAATGGAACAGTTAAATTTTCTGTTGAAAAAATTAATTTCCACAAAAAAAAACCGAAATTTTCAATAGAATAATTGAATTTTTAGTCAGAGATGAATTTTCAAACTAAACTTGCAACTAAAAGAAAATGTAAACAAAAATGAAATAGTTCAGTTTTCAGTTGAGAAAATAATTTTGAACGAAAAAGAAGGAGATTTAAAAGAATATACTTTTGTTCTCAACCGAAAATAATGAATTTTCAAACACTAAAATTAATTTTCAACCCAGAAAAATGGTTGTAACAAAGTAGTTAAGTTTTCAACAAACTGGTTAAATTTTTAATCAAAGAAATGAATTTACAAAGAACAAGAATAATTTTATTTTGAAAAGTCAATTTTCAAACACATAGTTATATTTTCAATTAAAAATGTCAATTTTCAATAAAAGAAAAACGATTTTTTTAATTAGTTAAATTTTGAACGGAAAAATGATTTTTTAACAAAAAGAACAATTTCTTATCAACAAGAATAATTTTTAACTAAAAGAGACAAATATGTTTTCAGATAAAAAACTGAACTTTTAACTAAAAAACAAAACTTTTTCAACCAATGATGGAAGACTTAAATTTTCTGTTGAAAAAAAATTGATTTTCAATAAAAAAAAGCGAAATTTTTAATAGAATAAATGAATTTTTAGCCATAGAGGCGAATTTTCAACAACAAATTCAACAGTTGATATTGAAACCAAAAAAGATTTTTAATATTTTAATATTAAATAAAAACTAGAAATGAAATAGTTAATTTTTCTCTTCAAAAATTAATCTTTTACCCCAAAAAAATTATATCGTAAATTAAGGTTAAATTTTCAGTAAAGAAGTAAACTTGCAACTAAAAAATGTGCTGACCAAAAATAAAATAGTTAAATTTTTAGTTAAAAAAGTAATTTTGAACCAAAAAAAGGAGGTTTGAAAAAAATGCTTATGTTTTCAACCGAAAATAATGAATTTGCAAACAATAAAATTAATTTTTAACCCAGAAAAATGGTTGTAACAAAGTAGTTAAGTTTTCAACAAAGTAATTAATTTTTCAACAAAATAGTTAAATTTTTAACCAAAGAAATGAATTTTTAACCAAAATAAATAAATTTACAAAGAACAAGAATAATTTTATTTTTAAAAAGTGAATTTTTAAACACATAATTGTATTCTCAATTAAAAATGACAATCTTCAAGAAAAGAAAAACGAAGATTGTAAAAATTAGTTGAATTTTCAACCGAAAAAAGATTTTTCAACAAAAAATATTAATTTTTGATTAACGAGAATAATTTTGAACTAAAAAAGACGAATTTTTAATAAAATACAAAAATTTCCAACTAAATATTAAAATTTCGAACTACAAAATTTTAATTTTCTAATAAAATAAACAACGAATTAATTGTTAGATAAAAAACTGAATTTTCAACAATATAGTTCGATTTGCAACAACAAAAAGGAAAATTTGTTATTAAAAAAAAAAAAAACATTTTCAGCCAATAAATTTTCTGTTGAAAAAATTAATTTAAAAAAAGCGAAGTTTTCAATGGAAGAAATAAATTTTTAGACATAGAGGCGAATTTACAACAAAAAAATAAACAGTTGATATTCCAACCGAAAAACATTTTAAATATCTTATTTTTAAATAAAAACTACAAATAAAATTTTTCTGTTCAAGAATTAATATTTAACCAAACAAAAACAAAAAATTATAAATTAAACAGTTAAATTTTCATCGAAAGAAAAAAACTTGCAACTAAAAAAATTTGTAACGAAAAATGAAATCGTTAAATTTTCAGTAAAAAAATAATTTTGAACCAAAAAAAGAAGGTTTGAAAAAAAACTTCTTTTCTCAACCAAAAATAATGAATTTTCAAACAATACAAATAATTTTTAATAAGAAAAATGGTTTAACAAATTAGTTACATTTTTAAGAAACTAGTTAAATTTTTAAGCAAAGAAATTAATTTACAAAAGAACAAGAATAATTTTGTTTAAAAAAGGTCAATTTTCAAACACATTGTTAAATTTTCTACTAAAAATTTCAATTTTCAAGAAAAGAAAAACTAATTCTTTTTTAATTAGTTAAATTTTCAACAAAAAATTATTTTTCAATAAAAAAGATTAATTGCTTATTAACACGCATAATTTTTAATTAAAGGAGACGAATTTTCAAACAAATACAAAAATTTCCAACTAAATATTTGAAGTTTTACCTTAAAAGTGTAAATCTTATACTAAAAAAAAAGAATTTTCCGCAAAATTATTCAATTTTCAACTAAAAAATAAATTTTCAACCACAATAGAATGGTGAAATTTTCAGATAAAAAAAAATTAAATTTTCAACAATACAGATCAATTTCTAACAATAAAGATGAATTTTCAACAACAAAATAATTAGTTAATATTACAACAAAAATATTTTAATTTTCAACAAGAAACAGCTGAATTTAAACAAAAAGACCATTTTTAAACAAAATTCTTAATTTAGAAATTCAAAAATTAATTTTTAGTAAAAAAAATGTGATGAAATAGTTTAATTTTCATTGATAGAAATTAATTTGCAACTAAATTAATAAAATTTTAACAAAAAACGAATGAATTTTCAAACAAGAAGATTAATTTTCTACGAAAAAGTCGACTTTAAACCTAAAAAGATGAATTTTCAACGAAAAATTAAATTTTTGATATTTCAACAATAAAATGTTAATATTACATATAAAACAGTGGAATTTAAACAAAAAAGAACATTTAAAAAAAAATTAATAAAATGGTTCAGTTTTTATTGAAAGAAGCGGAATTTGCAACTAAAAAAAATGTAAACAAAAATGAAATAGTTCAGTTTTCAGTTAAGAAAATAATTTTGAACGAAAAAGAAGGAGATTTAAAAGAAAATACTTTTGTTCTCAACCGAAAATAATGAATTTTCAAACACTAAAATTAATTTTCAACCCAGAAAAATGGTTGTAACAAAGTAGTTAAGTTTTCAACAAACTGGTTAAATTTTTAATCGAAGAAATGAATTTACAAAGAACAAGAATAATTTTATTTTATAAAGTCAATTTTCAAACACATAGTTATATTTTCAATTAAAAATGTCAATTTTCAATAAAAGAAAAACGAATTTTTTTTAATTAGTTCAATTTTCAACGGAAAAATGATTTTTTAACAAAACAGAACAATTTTTTATCAACAAGAATAATTTTTAAGTAAAAGAGACAAATATTAAATAAAATACAAAAATTTCAAACTAAATATTTAAATTTCTAAATAAAAAATGTAAATTTTTTACTAAAAAAAAAAAATAACTACTTTTCATCCAAAATGGAATAGTGTAGTTTTCAGATAAAAAACTGAACTTTTAACTAAAAAACAAAACTTTTTCAACCAATGATGGAAGACTGAAATTTTCTGTTGAAAAAGAATTGATTTTCAATAAAAAAAAAGCGAAAATTTTAATAGAATAAATGAATTTTTAGCCATAGAGGCGAATTTTCAACAACAAATTTAACAGTTGATATTGAAACCAAAAAAGATTTTTATTATTTTAATATTAAATAAAAGAAAGAAGTAAACTTGCAACTAAAAAAATTTGCTGACCAAAAATAAAATAGTTAAATTTTTAGTTTAAAAAGTAATTTTGAACCAAAAAAAAGGAGATTTGAAAAAAAATGCTTATGTTTTCAACCGAAAATAATGAATTTGTAAACAATAAAATTAATTTTTAACCCAGAAAAATGGTTGTAACAAAGTAGTTAAGTTTTCAACAAAGTATTTAATTTTTCAACAAAATAGTTAAATTTTTAACCAAAGAAATGATTTTTTAACCAAAATAAATAAATTTACAAAGAACAAGAATAATTTTATTTTTAAAAAGTGAATTTTTAAACACATAATTGTATTCTCAATTAAAAATGTCAATCTTCAAGAAAAGAAAAACGAAGTTTGTAAAAATTATTTGAATTTTCAACCGAAAAAAGATTTTTCAACAAAAAATATTAATTTTTGATTAACGAGAATAATTTTGAACTAAAAGAGACGAATTTTTAATGAAAAACAGTTGAATTTAAACAAAAAAGAAAAATTTTAAAAATATCAATAAAATGGTTCAGTTTTTATTGAAAGAAGCGGAATTTGCAACCAAACAATGAAATTTGTAACAAAAGAATGAAATAGATCAATTTTTGGTTAAAAAAATAATTAGGAACCAAAAAAAGGCGATTTGAACGAAATAATTCAATTTTCAAGCGAAACTAATGAATTTAAAATTAAAATAAAACAAATTTTTAATAAAATATTTGAATTTTGAACCAAAGAGTTGAAATTTTAATCTAAAAAGTTCAATTTTTGACAACAAATGTAATATTTGACATTTCGAAAAAAAATTTAATTAAAAATAAAACACAGTTGGATTTAACCAAAAATACCAATTTTCAACAAAATACTTGAATCCTAATCTACTTACAACAGATTAATTTTTAATAAAACAATTGAATTTTTAACCAAAAAATTAATTTTTTCCAAAAAAAGACATGTTTTCAACAAACTATATCAATTTTCGACCAAATACTTAAATTTACACGAATTTTTGTACAAAGTAGATTAATTTTGAACCAAAAAATGTGAATTTTCAATAACAATAAATTC
Source organism: Belonocnema kinseyi (assembly GCF_010883055.1). Classification (NCBI taxonomy): domain Eukaryota; kingdom Metazoa; phylum Arthropoda; class Insecta; order Hymenoptera; family Cynipidae; genus Belonocnema; species Belonocnema kinseyi. Next base: position 82,696,251 of record NC_046664.1, on the reverse strand, counting down.
ATTTTCAACCCAAAGAGATCAATTTTTAACTAGACTGTTGCATTTAAAAAAAAAAAACAAAAAAATAAAATTTCACCAGAAAGAGATACATTATCAAACCAAAAACATGAATGTTCAGCAAAGTAGCTGAATTTTCAATAAAAAAATTTTTTAGTCCAGAAAGAAACAAACTTTCAATTAAACTGTTGTATTTATGAAGACAAAAAGACAATTTTTTAACACAACAGTTGAATTGTCTACCATAGAATATGAATTTTTAACAAAATTTTTTAAATTTTGAACCAAATAATTCAATTTTGATAATCAAATTTGTAAAGAAAAAAATTAATTCTTAACGAAAAATTTAATAGTAGACTTTTTAACCAAGAATAATGAACTTGCAACGAAAAATAGTTGGATTTTCTTCTTGGGTTCTATTATTTTAGTTCGCTTCTAAATGGACAAATAAGAAAAAAAGGAAAGACTGCGAAGCCTGCGATAAATAAATATGAATTTTAATAATTTTGATAAAAATCGACCCCGAGAAATGACAGTGAATTTATTTTTTGACCGGAATTTTACACATTTTTAGAAGAAAGAAATCTGTTCAACTTTCTTTGATTTCAAGCGTTTTTTAAATAATTAGTTAAATTGTAACCTTTTTTAATTCTAATATCATTCAGTTTATAATGCGTAATTCTAAAATGTTTTACTTGAAAAAAATTCCATTTAAGGTTTTTAATTTTTAAGCGTACATCTTAATTTAAAGAATTTAAAAATTCAGTTTTAAAAATTTATAAGAATTCAAATTTAGAAGTGTTTACCTTTTGTCACCTATTTTAGGGATTTGTCGCCATTTTGTCCTATTTTGGGGTTTCTCATTTTTTGCAATCTTATTTTCAGTTGAAAAAGTACAATTTTATTCAAAATTACAATTTGAACACCAAATACAGTATTTATTACACTTACCTAATCGACGAATCTTGAACCAAATGATCGAATTTTAAATTTAAAAAGATGAATATTTTACAAGCCAGTTTAATTTTGAAGCAAGGAAGACGAATTTTCAACTAACAAAATAGCACTTTTCTAACAAATGAGGATTTTTTACACTAAAAGGATTGATTTTCTATCCAAAAATACAAGTGTTCAATAAATCAGTTGAAATTTTGATTAAAAAAAAGATTACTTTTTAAGAAAATAGTTTAATTTAGATTAATTCTAAAATAAAAATATAATTTTTTGTCAAATAAAAATAATTATCTTTCAATCAAAAAGGATCAATTTTGAACCAAAGAAGATGAATTTTTAACAAAACAGTTGAGTTTTCAACCAAATAGTAGAAATTTTTATCCAAACGGTGATTTTTTTTGGTAAATAGTTAAATTTTCCCCCAAAAAGACGATTTTTTAATTAAAAGAGAATTTTCAATCCAAAAAGGATAGATTTTCGACATAAAAAATATTATTTTTCAACAAAATAGTTGAATTGAAATTAATTCTGAAAAAGAAATATAATACTTTTTTTTTGTTTTTGATAAAAAGAATTAACTTTCAATCAAAATAGATTTTTTGAAGCCAGAGCTTAATTTTTAACAAAAAAGGTGACTTCTTAAGAACCTAGTTCAATTTTCATAAAATAAATAAACTTTCAACTAATTTGTAGAATTTTAAACTAAAAGCCAAAAATATAATAGTACACTTTTCAATAAAAATTATTACCGCTGAAATATAAAAGGTGAATTTTCAACAATAAAAAAAGAACCGAATTTCCTATCAAAAGATAAATTTTCAACAAAAAAATATGAATTTTCGACAAAAATGGCGACTTTTTATAAAAAATGGTTGAATTTTTACAAAAAGTATGTTTTCTAAGTAAAAGAGATTATTTCCTAAACAAAAATACAATAATAGTTTCAAATGAAAAGAATTGATTTTCAACCAAAAAATATGAATTCTCAATTAAAAAAATTAATTTTCTACAAAACAATATAATTTTTTGACCAAAAATGATTACTTTAAAACAAAAGACTTTAATTTCCAATAAAATAGTTAAATCTTTAACTAAATAGTAGCATTTGTAACCAAAAAGTAGAATTTTCAACCAAAAAAATAATTCATTAAAAATTCCACTCCTTGGTTGAAAGTTGAACGAATTTTTCTTTCGTTGTAGATTCATAATTTTAGTTGAAAGTTCGTTTTTTTTTTGGTTACTAAATTAAAATAAAAATTCTTTTTTGTTGTAAAAAAAGGTTTTTTAAACTGCAAATTCAAATATTTTGTTAAAAAATCAATTGATAAATTGTAAATTAACTTGTTTTCTTGTTATTTCATGTTCTTGCTTTTTAAAATTATATTGTTTTATAGAGAATTCGGCTTTTTGCCTTGAAAATTCAACAAATTGGTATAAAATTAAACTGTTTTGGAAATTTATATACTTCATTTTTGGTTAAAAATTCAACATTTTGGTTAAAAAAATGCTTGTTGTTGTTATTGAAAATTGGTCCTTATTAGGTAGGAAATCAAATCATTATTTTTAATCAAAATTTTGTTGTGGTTGAGGATTAAACTATTTTGTTGAAAATAAAAAAATTTGGTATAAAATTTAACTTTTTCGTTAAAAATTCGTTTTTATCGTTGTTGTTTTAATGGAAAATTAATTTTTCTCAATAGAAATTTGTCTGCTTAATTTTTTGGTAAAAAATGGAACTTTTATGGTTTAAAAATGCAGACTATTCATCTTTTTTGCTTGAAAATTCAACAATTTGGTAACGGCTTTAACTATGTGGTAAGAAATTTAATGGTTTTGTAAAAAAATAGTTTAAATTTTTTTTTAATGGAATATTAGTTCTCAGTGGAAATGTGAATACTCCATTTTTCAGTGTTTAAAAAAAAATGTAATTATCCGGCTATTTGTACAAAAATTTCGGTGCAAATAGTCCACGGCCTAATTTAAAACTGTATAAATTTGGTCAGATGTAGAAAAAAAATTTTAAGCATTTTAGGCATTTTGAAAGGTTTTAGAAGAATAAAAAACATTTTATAGTAAACTTGAAAATGATTTTTTATTTCGGAAAATTAATTTGAAGAGAATGTTTAAAAAGATTTGCAAAAGTATTAAAAATGAATTTGGAGGATTTTAAGGGAAAATTCGAATAATTTTAAAAGATATTTAGAAGTTTTGAAAAAAATTTTAACAAATTAAAAATTTGAAAAAATGTAAAAAAAAAACATGTTGAATGCATTGATCTGCAAATCACAATAAAGAATATGGTTTTTTTCTTATTCAGGAATGCGGCCACAGAGAGGTAAACTATTGATAATTTTGCAGTGTTTCTGCATGAGGCGCTTGATATAAGAAAATGTGCTTTTCTAGATTTAAATTATTCTATACAATTTTATAATTATTGATAATTTATTGCGTAAAGCGATTAAATATTTTATTATAATTAGCCTGTGAGAAACTTTGAACGATTATTTAATTTTAATTTCTTTAATTACAGTTTTTGGAATATTTTTTTAAAATATAGTTTCGCTAAATAAATTCGTTGATAACCTTTATCGCGTATTTATTGACTTTCTTTTAATCTTCTAAAATTTCTTTTCTCTTTTTTTAATTACTTCAATTGTATGTTTGCAGATATATATTTTTTTATGATTGGATTATGTAATTTTAATTTTTCTCTCAAGCATGAAATGTACCACATTTTTTGATTATGTAATCATAATGTTTTAGAGGTGTCCTTTTTTGAAGTATTTATTCAAATTGATAATTTGAACAGCTCGAATTTACGAATGTTAAATCGTAAAAATATTTTTAATTATTTATATATTTTATATTCTCATATTTGCATGAGTATTTAAATTGAAACATATTTTTACTCCGTTTAACAAAAATTTAAGGAAGTGACAGGGATCACAGACCCCTATTCCCCTTATATTAAAAAAAATCACAAAGATGCACAATTTTGAACAATTTTAGGTTCTATTAGTGTTTCACACCGGAAATCGGTATTTTTAATAATAAATTATTAGTTTTCGCCGATTAAAACATTTTTAACACCTTACATTTTTTCCTATTTTTTTTTATTTTTAATAATAATACAACATTTTTTTTAGAAGATTCATAAATTTCAACAATTTTAGGTTAGTTTAACAAGATGGTATTTTAAAACAAAAATCTTTATTATTCTAACAAAGATTTAGGCTCTCTCAACAATTGTGAAAAATGTTAGTATTTTTCCTCGGAAATTGGTATTTTTAATAATGAAAAATAAATATTTGAAAGTGGATTCAAAAGTTTTAACAATTTTAGGTTATGCTAATTCTTTACGCCAAAAATTGGTATCGAGGAAGATTGACCATTGTGAATAATTTTCTATTATGTATAGGTTTTTATAGGAAATTCTTTTTTATTTTTATTAAAAATTCGATTTGAAATATTTACAATTTTCGATAATTTAAGGGCTATCGTCGCATGTTTCACCTAAAAATTTTATTTTTGAATAAAAAATCATTAGGTTAATGATTTATGTTTAAAATAATAAAATTAAAAGAGCTTCGAGTATTTCTGATTCTACTCATCGTTTTCGCCGGAAATAGAAATTAAAAATTAGATTTATGAGAAGTTTAATCATTTTTGAACAGTTTTAGGTTATGTCGGTCTTTTACATCAAAAAATGCTAATTAAAAAAAAATCATTATAATTTTTACAAAAATTCGATCCCTTTAACAATTTTGGACTATGTTAGAGCTTTTCGTTGAAAATTTGTATTTTTAATATAAAACATTATATTTTAATTCTTGCAAAGAGTCATAATTTTTTAACAATTTAAGGTTATGTTGTTGTTTTCCATCAAAAATCGTTATTTTCAGCAAAAAATTATAGCTTTCATGAAGGTTAAACATTTTTGAACAATTTAAAGTTATGTTGATGTTTTCACCGGAACACCGTTATTTTAAACAAAAATGATTGGATTAAAAAAATACAGCTTACAATTTTGAACAATTTTAGGTTATGTTAGTGTTTTCCTTCGGAAAACGGCAGCTTTAATTTTCTTTTAGTTTCATATTTCAAACATTTCAAAAAAGATTTCTAACTTTTTAATAATGTAAGGTTGTGTTAGCGTTTTATACCAATAAATTATTTATATTTATATATTTTATATATAATATATTATTTGTGAAGTTATGGTGTCAACTTTCATCAATTATTAAAAATGTTGTCCTTGCTTTTCTTTTCTATTATTTTAGATATCTGAAATAAAAACAAAATAACCTAAAGTTTTTCAAAATTGTAAGATTAATTTTTAAAGTCAAATAATTTTTGTTTCAAATAATCTATTTCCCGTGAAAAATGCTGATATAACCTTAAATTTTTTCGAAATTGTAACTCGTTTGAGAAATATAATTTTAAATTACAATTGTACAAAAATAGTTTTAACCGTGAAATTTAATGATTTTCGACCAAAAATACCGATTTCCGGTGTAGAAAGTCAACATAACCTAAAATTGTTCCATGTTTGTTTGAAAATACTAATTTTCGATCAAAAAAAAACTTTATGAACTATTTTCAATTTTAAAGTACCTTCAAAATAATATATTTACAATCGAAGGTTTTTATGAAATTAAAAATATTGTTTTATTTATTTAATTTGATAATTTGAAATTTTTTAATGAAGAAAAATAAAAATTATCTAATATTGTTCTATATATCTAATATTTATTGTTATAAAAAATGTTTTTTTGTTTGAAATGACATTAGTTATAATATGTTTAATTCTTAAAATCATGAAAAAACTATTTTTTCAGATATCTAACTTTCGACACGACAACTACCTTGAGAAATATGAAAGGCTTCAAAAGAATAATAAACATTTTGTTAAGATTCCTATTAAAATTTTATTTTGAAAAATTAATTTTAAGAGAATATTCAAACATATTTAAAAAGATTCCTAAAAGTGTCACAAATAAATCTGGAAGATTTTAGAAAAATAATTTTAATTTTACAGGAAGTAAAAAAAAAAGGATTTGAATCACTTTAAAAGATGTTTAGAAGTTCTGAACAAATTTCTAAATTAACTAAAAATTTGAATAAATGTAACATGTAGATATTTCAAGATTTCGAAATAAAATTTTGAATCTTCTAGAATTTTTAAACTATTTAAAATGAAAATAATTTAACTTTTAATGAAAAAAGTTTTCAGTTCATAACAAAAATTATATCGTTCAATTTTTAATATTTCTATAGCTAAAAATTGTTAAAAATTTGTTTGCAGCTCAGTTTAAATTACTTCAAATGGAGATTTTTTTTACTGGGAATTTTACAAATTTTTAGAAAAAAATTCTTTTCCAGTATCATTTCAACATTAAAAAGAATAATTAGTTGAATTTTTATTTTTTTAAATTGTGATATTCAGTTTACAGTGGGTAATTTGAAAAACTTTCACTTACAAATTTTCCATTTTGGATTTTAATTTTTAAGCGTACATTTTTTATTCAACGAGTTTTATAATACGTTTTTAAAGACTTAAAAAAATAAAAATTAGTGGCATTTGAAATCGAGAATTTTTGATAAAAAAAACCTTTTTAGTTGATCAAAAATGATTATAAATTAAAATGATTTTTGAAATTGAACTATAAATTAAGGAGTAACAAGTTTTAAATATTAATTTTAAAATAACTTCAAAATAATATATTCATAGTTAAACGCTTTAATCAGATTTGAAATATTGTGTAAGCCTAAAATAAAAAAATTTTCAATGAAAAAAAGTTACAATTGCTGATCATTAAAATTGTTGAATTTTTATGTATAATAAATATTGAACATCTATCATTCCTAGAAAAAATTCGACTAATTTCAAGAGAAAAAAAAATTAGAAGCTTTTTAAGAAAGATGAAAGGCTTCAAAAGAATAAAAAAACATATTCTTAAGATTCCTAGGAAAATTGAAAATGGCCTTTTATTTTGAAGAAATAATTTTAAGAGATTTCCAAAATTGTCAAAAATATTTTTCATTTTAGAGGATTGAAAATAATATTCGGAAGAATTCGAATCATTATAAAAGATATTTAGAAGTTTTGAAAAAATTTCCAAAATAATTGAAAATTTGAATAAATGTAAAAGAACATGTAGATGTTTCGAGATTTTGAAATAAAATTTGAAACAAAAATGTTATCTACAGTTTTTAATATTTCTAGCTTAAAATGTATTTAAATGAATTTTTATCCCAAAAAGTTGCATTTTTATCCAAGAAAGATGTAATTTGTACTAAAACAGAGGAATTTTCAATAAAAAACGACATTTTTTAAAAAGTATCTCAGTACTTTTTTCAATGCCAACATTTTAATTTTAAAAAAAGAGTAAATTTTGTATGAAATAGTTCAATTTTCAATAAAACAGTCGAATATGCAACAAAAAAGTATGACTTTTTAACAAAATAGTTTAATTTTCAACCCAAAAGTTGCATTTTTATCCAAGAAAGATGAAATTTCTCCTAAAACAGATGAATTTTTAATTAAAAAAGGGTCATTTTCATCCAGAAATAGTTAAATTTTCAACATGTCATTTGCCAAAAAAAAAAGTGAAACAAATAACAAAAACTAATTTTCAACAAAGAAATTGTTTTTTTTTTCAAATAGTTTTTTAATCAAGAATAGAAAATTTAAATGTTTAGTTAAAACAATGAATTTTCAAAACAAGGAATGAATTCTCAACCGTTTACTTCAATTTTAAACCCAAAAGATTCAGTTTCAATAAAATATATAAATTTTCATCAAGGAAAGAAAGATAATGTAATTTTTACATTTTTAATGTTTCTGGCTTTAAATTACTTAAAATAATGTAATTTAAAAATTGTTGTAGTTTATTGATTAATTCTTTAATTTAGAGTATTTAAAATATCAACCTGAATTTATATTTTTGGAACTTAATCTAAATCATTGAACTCTATAATTTATAAAAGTTAAAAATTCTGAATTTTGCAGTTGATCTTCATGTAATTTAAAATTGTTCAATTATTTTTTTACCGGGAATTTTACAAATTTGTAGAAAAAAAATTCTCTCCAAGTTTGATTTCAACAGTTTTTTAAATAATCAGTTGAATTTTTATTATCTTTAATTACGATATCATTCAGTTTACAGTGCATAATTCTAAAATATTTTTATTTACAAATTTCCTATTTTGAATGTTAATTTTTAAGGGAACATTTTTCATTTAAGCAATTTTAAAATACATTTTTAAAGACAGACGGTTTTATAAAGTGTTTTTTAATTGAACTGCAAATTAAGGATTAACAAATGAATTATAATTGATTTTACAAGACGATTCGAATGAAAATATTATAACTGATTTCATTCCAAGAAAATAAATTTTTTTGTTATAAAAAATGTTAAAATTCACAAAAAGAAACAATAATTTTTGACCATGTTCTTTACAATTGAATTTTTTCTGACCGTCGCTTCTTACCAATTTTTGAAAAATGACTGCACTTTAATGTTAAGAAAACATTTGTAGAGATTTTTTTCCCGAAAAAAATAAGCCGTCATTCATTACAGAAGCGACGGTCATAAAAAATTCATTTTCTAAAAAACATGGTTAAAACTAATATATTTTTTTAATGAATTTTAACATTTTTCATAAAAAATAATGTTTTTATGTAAAAATACATCATATGTATATGTAAACAAATTTTTAATAACTTTAAAATAATGTTTTAGCCTAAAATTTGAAATTGTGTAATTTAGAAAAATAACAATTACTGATTATTTAAACATATTTCAGTGGCCATATAAAATCGGTAATTGTAAATCAAATATTCAAAACATAACAAAAAACTAAACAATGAATGTTACAATTTTAATTGTTGTTTTTGAAAAAAATTAATTTAATAGTAAAATTGTTGAATTTTAATGTTTAATAAATACTGAACTGCAAAAATTCAAAATTAATAAAAAAATTTGTAATGAATTAAAATAATTTGGTATACCAATAAAATCCGGCTATTAGTGCCTAAATTTTGGTGCAAATAGTACACAGTCTAAATTTAAACAAAATATAGATTTTTTTCAGGTTTCGAAGAAGAAATTTAGAAGCTTTTTAAGAACAATGAAAGGCTTTAAAAGAAAAAAAATATTTTCTTAAGATTCCTAGGAAAATTGAAAATGACTTTTTATTTTGAAGAAATAATTTTAAGATAATATTTAAAAAGATTCAAAAAGATTTCCAAAATCGTCAAAAATATTTTCCATTTTACAAGATTAAAAAAAATATATATAAAAAATTCGAATCATTATAAAAGATATTTAAAATTTGTGAAAAAAGTCGAAAAATAATTGAAAATTTGAAGAAATGTCGAACAACATTTAGATGTTTCAATATTTTGAAATAAAGTTTTGAAATTTTCTAAGGATTTTCAAACTATTTAAAATGAAAATAATTTAACTTTTAATTTAGAAGAAGTGTTTCAGTTTCTAACCAAAATTTTATCGTACAATTTTTAAAATTTCTAGCTTAAAATTGATTAAGATGATTTGCAGCTCAGTTTTTATTACTTTAAATGCCAAATTGTTGAGCTTTTTCGGGAAAAATTGAGAAAAACCGGAAATTTTTTTTCATGTTTTCAAAATGGCCATTCCTGATTGATTAATTTTGGTTCGTATTTTTAAAGAAAGTGTCTGTGACCCCTGAAATTAAAACGCGAGTATCGAAAATTGATTGTTTTGATAACACTCGAGAAATAATTTGTCGAATAAATGAAAGCAGACGAATACTTGAATTTTCAGATTGTGCCGAACCTCGTGAGGATTCTGAAGAATCTGATTCACGCCGGATACTCTCCCGAGCACGACGTGTCCGGTGTGTCAGATCCGTTTCTCCAGGTGAAAATATTGCGTCTGCTGCGAATTTTGGGGCGCAATGACGTGAACGCCTCGGAGGCAATGTACGATATTCTCGCGCAAGTTGCGACAAACACAGAAACGACGAAGAATGTCGGCAACACGATACTGTACGAGACGGTTCTCTCGATCATGGATATTAAATCGGAAAGTGGACTGCGGGTATTGGCTGTGAATATTTTGGGCAGATTCTTGCTCAATAATGACAAGAACATCCGTTATGTTGCCTTAAACACGTTACTCAAGACAGTTTACGTGGACACGAGTGCTGTTCAGAGACATCGCTCGACAATACTGGTAATATATATATATATGTTTTTTTTATAACTCTACCCTTTATTGTCCCCCTCAAGTCACCTATTTTCAATTTTATCACCTTTCATCACATATTTTAGATAATTTTCACTGTTTTTCTCCTATTTTGGGGTTTCTCTTCTTTTGAGAATATTACCGCGAATATTGGGAATGGTGGTTTACGATTTCGCCACCTGGTGGCGAAAACTGGAACTGGTAAGAGTAGGTACTATTTTAAACCTGTATTTTAATTTTTGCCTAAAAGTATTTTTAACATTGTTTTGTAAAATTTAAAACAATGATTGAATACTAAAAACAAATCTTCATCAAAAACAAAATTGTTTTAGATAGAATTTCTATCTTTTGCAGTGAAAAAATACATTAAATGTAAGTTTGAATGCATTAAAAGCTTAAATAAACTTTAATTAATGTAGGAATTTTTCACTTTTTTTCTCCTATTTTGGGGCTTCTCTTCTTTTGAGAATATTACCGCGAATATTGGCAATGGTGGTTTACGATTTCGCCAACTGGTGGCAAAAACTGGAACTGGTAAGAGTAGGTACTATTTTAAACCTGTATTTTAATTTTTGCCTGAAAGTGTTTTTAAGATTGTTTTGTTAAGCTTAAAACAATGATTGAATACTAAAAACAAATCTTCATCAAAAACAAATTGTTTTAGATAGAATTTTTATCTTTTGCAGTGAAAAAACACATTAATGTAAGTTTGAATGCATTAAAAGCTTAAATAAACTTTATTAGTGTATGTAGCAACAGGCTTAAAATTAAATTGGAAACTTCACGCTAAAATTGGAATCTTCACGGTAAAATTGAGAATTACGAAATAAAATAATCAATGTTTAGTTTTTGTTACCATAATAATATTAAATGAAATAATTAATGCACTTTCAATGTTTTATACTTGCAATTCAAATTAATTGAGAATTAATCATTTTTAAATCCATAATAACCAATTTTTGAATATTAAGAGTTTATAAAAAATTGTAAATGGACCTGGATAATTTATAACATTACCAAATCTAGCAGATGAACAAAACATAAATAAATTACAATTAAAACTCCTCGGAAAAAATACTTGACAGAGGATATGTATAACTTAAAATCTTTGAAACTGAAGAATTTGAAATACTATTAATTTAAATGATTAAAAATTTGTACTAATTTCAAGCTGTGACTAAATTTCTACCTACAGGCCTCGGACTCACCATACTATTCAACTATTTTAAACTTTTTTGAAACAATGGCACTTTTTTTTTACTATTTCAAAAAAAATTATACGAAATACACTATTTTCAAATAAAAAAAGTTTAATTTTCTACTAAATAATTTAAACAATTGATGTGATTTTAGTACAAATCTTACTTAATTATTTTTTCATTAAATTTTTTCTAAATAAATAGTTTTATTTTGAAATAAAAAAATATATCAATTTTTGCCACAAAATAAAGAAGTTAAATTTGCATTGGAGACAATTAAATATCAATAAAAAAGAAAAGAAATTTATGCAAATCATTTTAATTTTGTATGAAATATGTAGTAGAATTTTTTATCCAATTGTTGATGTTTTTAGCCAAAACGACGAATTTTCTATATAACAGTTGAATTTTCGATAAAATAGATATTTGATATTTCAATAATAAAATATTGTAATTGAAAATAAAAAAAATACAGTTGGATTTAACCAACAAAGCTGAAGTTTCAGGAAAATAGTTTATTTTTAATTAAAAAATTGATTTTCTAACAAACAAGGTAACCGGAATGATAAATTTTCAACCAAATATGCACATTTTTTAGCCAATTGTTGATTATTTTAGTCAAAAGTACGAATTTCCTACAAAACAGTTAAATTTTCAACCCGGAAAAGCAATTTTTCACTCTTGGAAGAAATTTCTGAAAAATTTTCAGACATTTAATACCTCAGAAAATGAGTATTTTCTGTAATTTTGAATGGTTATAATTTTAAAGTTGTGAATTTTCATATTCAACGTTACACTTTATAATTTTTTTCCAAAATTAGATACTATATAATTAAAATTTTGAAGGGGTTGAGTGTTAAAACAGTTTTAACGAAATTGTTAACGACTCATTATTTTTTTATTTTTAAATAAAGTTTGCATTCGTTTGGGTTTTTACGATCTGGAGTACACATTTTTGAAACTTCAATACTTTACATTAAAAATTATTTTGTATTAACAGTTTTTGTAAATATATAAATTTTTAAGTTTTATTTATAATACATTTTTTTATATTTTGAACGGTAAAATGAGGGAGAATTACTTTTTTTATTTATTTGAGACAAAATTATTGCATCAATTTAAAGTTTTGTGATCGTAATAACAATTTAATATTCTATAATTTCAGCATCTTTGACTTTAAAACATTTAATTTAGTTTACAGTTAACAATTTTAAAATTTGAATCACTTTGAACTGAAAATTATTTTTATTTAAAAATTAAAATTTTCGAATAATTTAATTTTGCACGCAATAATATTAGCTTTGAATTTTTAGTGATACAATTTTCATAATTCTAATTTACAAATATATCAATTTTTAACATTTTTAATTTTTAATTTTTCGAAATTTTAATCTGAAATAATTATATTTCGAGATTCTTCAATTAAAAAACAAAATTTTAAATTTTGAATGCTTTCAATTTATTCGGGATTGTTTATTTTTTATAAAGAAATTCATAAGTTTACAATTGGAATTTTTAAAACTTGTGTCGCCTCTAATTGGAAATTATTTTGATTTAAAAGTTAAATTTTTTTATAATTCCATTTTGAACGGGCAGATTTTTTCTTTTCTTTTTTAGGAGGAAGAAGTTTTTTTTCTCTTTTTCAGATTGTAATGGGAACATTTTGTTAAATATATATATATATAAAAAATATATATACTATATTTAAATAAACAATGAAAATTGTAAAATATTTATTTCAAAAGTTCACCTCGATTTTATAAATAATTTCTAAAAATGTTTATTTTTTAGCTTGAAATAACTTTAGTTCATGATTAATTGAAAAACAAGTATAATGAAAATTCCCTTTTCTTCTTAAATTTTTGGCTAAATTTCATGAAAATAGTTATGACGAAAAGCAAAATTTTGAAATGAATTCATTAATGTTAATTAAAATTTTTTGACTATTTGTAATTTTAGTTCTTTTTTTTTAACTTGCAAATTTTTTAAACTGCAATTTTTTTTAATTCTGCAAAATAAAAAAAAATGTACTTAAATCTTCCAGAAAATAACTTTAAATTTTCCTAATAATCTAGAGAATATTGTTTGATTTTCTAAAAAACATTCGAAATTCATAAAAAGTTTCTTTTTTACAAAATTGTAAAAAATCTACATTTTTTTCCAAATTTTTTAAATTATCAAGTTAATTATTTTAAAAAGATCTTTTTAATATATCTGAACGTTATAATGTCTTGTGAAAATTTTCGAATTTTTCTTTAGATTTTTTAAAGCCAACAACATTGTCCATCAACCTTAAAAATTAACTTAAAATTAACCTTTTAAAATAAAATCTGAAGAAGTTTGAATTTCCCCAAAGTCTTATTGTCCGTTTTATTAACAAAATAAACAAAATATAACATTTAAAAATGGAAAATTATAAAATTTAAAAAAGGTACTATAAAATTATAAAAAATTATAAAATTTTACCCACGATAAGCTTGATTCCAAAACTGCAAAATAATTTATAAATTTTTAAAACTTGGTTCCTATGTTGCGATTTCTTATTTAGAATAAGATCCTTTAGTTCATGTTTAATTTTAAAAAAAGTATAACGAAAATTTACTTTTTGTCCTAAATATTAAGTTAAATTTCATGAAAAAAGTTATGCCGAAAAGCAATTTTTAAAATAAATTCATGAAAATTAATTAAATTTCTTTACCATTTTTAATTTTAGTTCATTTTTTTAAACTAGAAAATATATTAAGAAATCATTTTTTTATTGTCTAAAGTACAAAGACGGCACCGTTCATTTTTGTTGCATAATAAATATAATATATAATAAATATAATAAATATAATATGTTGAAAATCACAATGAATAGTAAAAGAAATGTTTGTTTTTAGGAAAATATTTTTTGCAAAAAATGTGTTTTTTCACTGTATAAAATGTGAATTATATATAAAATCCTTTGTTTTTGATAAATACTTATTTTTAGTATCCAATAATTACTTTAAAATTCACAAAAAAAATCGTTAGGACAATTTTATGCTCAAATTCAAATGCATCTTTAAAATTGTACCTATTTTTTCTAGTTCGGATTTTCGTCGCCAGGTGGCATATCGCAGTTTAACCTTCTTCTTAAACTTTCTGTTACAATAATTTTTCAATGTGAAAAATCATTTTCAATTTTCTTAAGATTCTTAAGGCATTTTTTTTTATTCTTTTGAAATCTTTCACAATTCTTTAAAAAAATTCTAAATTTTTTGTTTGAAATCTGCAAATATCTGCATTTTATTTTAAATTTGGATGTATGTATTTGAAATTGTTTCAAGTTCTAAATTTTTAATTTAAAGATTTCAAAAATTATCTGAAAAAATATAGATTTTTGATTATGATTAAAGAAGTTTTTCTAGAAGTTTTTCTAGAAGATTTTAAAAGAGTTAAACCAAATATATGATGTTAATTTTTTTTTTTAATTTCTAAAAATGTAGGTATTTAAAGATTTTGAACAAATAAACTTTTTGAGAATTTTGAAAGGTTTCAAGAGACGGAAAAGCATTACTTTAGATTTCTATAAAAATTAATTTTAATTTTGTATTTTAAACAATTAGTTTGAGAGTATTTAAAAAGATTTTGAAACATTTCAAAAGAATTCCCAAATTTTTGTCTTTTTCTTTTTTAATTATTTAATAACTTTCTAAGCTTTCCAAATATATTTTAAACTTATTCAAACTTTCCTTACAATTTTTGAAATTAGAAAAATTTCTTAGAATCTTCCAGATCATTGTTTTTAAATTTGGGAACTATTTTGGAATGGTTTTTTTAAAGCAAAAAATCATTTTTTATTTTCATAGGATTTTAAAGAAAATATTTTCACTCTTGAAATTAAAAACAAATATGTATAAGCTTCTTATTCGAAATTTTCAAAAATATACAGTAAAAAAATTTGAAGTATTTACAAGTTTCAAATTATTTTTCGCTTTCAGAAGCTTTTTAAGCATTTTAAAAGGTAGTGAATAAAAAAAATTTCTAAAATTTCTAGAAATTCTTTTATGATTTCTTTATTTTGAAAAATTAATTTGAAAGAATTTAAAAATATTTCAAAAATTTGTTAAAAATGAATCAAAAGATTTTAAGGCTATTTGAAATTTGAAATTTGAAATTTTTCAAGAGAATAAAAAAATTTTCTTAAAATTCATGGGAAAATTTCAAATTATCTTAAAACATTTCAAACAAACTAAATATTTCAACAAGCAAATCATATTTTTAAAATTTTAAGTTTTGATATCGTTTTTTTTTCATATATAAATAGAAATGGTATAAATAAATGTGAAAACTTTTGAAATTTTTGACAATCTTCCAATTTCTCGAAATCTATGGACATAATTTGAAATTTTTTCGATGTCTTGAGAAATCTTTGAAATGTTTGTATATTTTTTCAAATCTTTTAACATTTTGTAAAATTTATGAAATATTTTGGCATTTTTATTATTTTTAAATACATACAAAAATGTTGATTTTATAATATATAAAAAAATGTTTGCAAAATTTTAAGTTTATATAAAAAATTTTTTTTGTGGATTGGCGATTCCCTTCTTATAGCTTAAAACTGAAATATATCACAATTATCATAAATATTTTGAAATATAAATCATATTGTTAAGAATTTCGATTTCTAATGCAATTTTTCTTTTTCTATATATATATATATATTTTTTTTTTTGGTTCGGTTTTGATTCCTCTAG
>NC_046664.1:82670989-82680044 GCF_010883055.1 Belonocnema kinseyi | reverse complement strand
TACCGCGATTTCGCTGGAAGCGGGTGCAATTTTTCAGATTAGCACCCGCTCCCGGCGATATCCTGCGGTTGTCCTTATGACAAATTTTTAATTATATATATAAATAGAAATATTGCAAATAATTCTGAAATTATTATTAATTTTACTTGAAGAAGGATGCTAAAAATGTATTGATGACATTAGATTTTCTGTTTTCTGTTTCAAGTCTCCTGTTTCTCCTAAAATATTTATTTATATTTTTGGTTGCAGGAGTGCTTGAAAGATCCAGATGTATCGATAAGACGTCGGGCAATGGAGCTCAGCTTTGCGCTCGTCAATTCAAATAATATTAGAAATATGATGAAGGAATTACTTCTCTTCCTTGAACGTGCAGATCCGGAATTTAAAGCTCAATGCAGTAGTAATATTGTCATGTCTGCGGAGAGGTTCTCGCCTAATAAAAGGTGGCATCTTGAAACGCTATTCAAAGTTCTCGTAGCAGTGAGTATTACAGATAAAAATCTATTTTTTTAATTTTAATTTTAAACGAGTTTTTCACATAAAAAATTGATTTTTAACACACTAGTTTGAATTTTTAACTAAAAAATAGGATTTTTCCATCGAAAACGGAATAGTTACATTTAAGGAATAAAAATTTAATTTGCAACAGAAAAAAACAACTAATTTTCAACTAAAATTTTTAATCTTTAAATTAGTTTTTAGCACAGTTCGAATTTCAACTAAATAGTTGAATTTAAAAAAAAAACAGATTTTTACACAAGGAAATTAATTTTAAAATAAATAAAAAAAAACGGATTTAAAGAATAATACGAATTTTCAACAAAATATTAAAATTGTCAGCCAAAAAGATAAATGTTCAACCAAAGAAGTTTAATTTTTTACCTAACGAGACGAATTTAAAATATGGATTTTCACACAAAGAAATAATTTTTCAACTTTTAAATCTTCAAATATATTTTTAGCAAAGTAGGTCAATATTTAAACAAATATTTGAATTTTCAACCAAAAAGACGAATTTTCAACAAAGAAGATTAATTTTCTGCCTAAAGACAAATTTATATAAAAAAAAAACAAAAAAAAACGGATTTTTACAGAAAGAAATTAGTTTTTAACCTCTGAATATTTAAATAAATTTGTAACAATGTAGGCCAATTTTCAACCAATTATTTGAATTTTTAACCAGAAAGACGAATTTTTAACAAAATATTCAAATTTTCAATGAAAGAAAATTAATTCTTTTTACCTAAAAACGGGAATTTAAAAAAAAATGGATTTTCACACAAAGAATTTAATTTCCAACTTTTTAATCTGAAAATATATTTTTAACAGATTAGTTCAACTTTCAAACAAATATTTGAATTTTCAACCAAAAAGATGAATGTCCAACAAAACGTGTAATAATTTATAGTTTTCAAAAAAAAAAAAGGATTTCAATTTCACAATAAATAAAAACTGAACGAATTCAAAGAAAAAGACGAAGTTTCAACAAAATATTTAAATTTCAACCAAAGAAGATTAATTTTCTGCCTAAAAAGGAGAATAAAAAAAAGTATTTTTAAACAAAGAATTTAATTTTTAACTTCTGAATCTTTAAATAAATTTGTAAGAAAGTAGATCAACTTTCAAACAAGTTGTTTGAATTTTCAACCAAAAAAATGAATTTTCAACAGAAACTGTAATAGTTGATATTTCAACAAAAAGGATTTTAATTTTAAATAAAGAACAGTCAAATTCAACAAGAAAGATGGATTTTTACAAATAGTTTCAATTTTAACCAAAAAGACGAATTTTCAACTAACAAAGATTAATTTTAAGAAAAGGAATCCTATTCCATTTTTGGTTTATAATTGATATTTTAAAATGAAAATTGATAATTTTGAGTTAAAAAATTGTCATTTCATTAAAAATTGAAGTACTTTGTTAAGAATTCAATTTTTTTGCAGATTCATATTTTTTATTGTATATATGTATATGTACCTGTTTAAAAATTCTTTTTCTTTTTAGTTAAAAATTCAATACTTGGTTGAAAATTCATGTATTTTGTTGATAATTTCATCTTTTTTTTGTAGAAAATTAACCTTTTTGGTTGAAAAATCATCTCTGGTAAAAAAGTCGACTACTTGGTTAAAGTTGAATTAATTTGTTCAAAAATATTTTTTTAAGATCCATCTCTGATTGTAAATTTTACTCTCTTCATAAAAATTCGTTTCATTGTTGGTTGAAAATTAATTTTTGTTAGTGAAAATTCAATTATACCATTTTTGGTTGGAAATATTTTTTTTATTTTAAAATTCAACTATTTTTTTCGAAATTCTACTTATTCATTTGAAAATTCAAGTAATTGGTCCCAAATTGATGTATCTTGTTGATGATTTATCTTTTTTGTGGGAAATTATATTTTTGGTTAAAAAATCAACTTTTTAGTTCAATGTTGAATTCTTTTATTAAAAAATTCATTATTTTTAAGATTCGTCATCTTAGGCGAAAATTCATCTGTGGTCGAAAATTCAACTATTTTTTACAACAATTCATTCTTTTTTTGACTGAGAATTAATTTTTTCCATGAAGATTTAACTGTTCTATTTTTGGTGTGGAAATTGATATTTTAAATTAATTTTTTTCTGTTTGAAAATTCATCCTTTTCTTTTAAATGCAACTTTTTGGTTGAAAGTTGAACTATTCCATTTTTTTATGCAGTCTTGAAGACTCAAACAATTAAAAATTAAAAACATTTGAAGTTGAACACTTTTGATAAAAAAAAAAAACAGTTTTATTTGATCAACTTTAAATATAAATAAATACTTTTTAAAATGGATCTGTACTTTAAGTATTAAAAACTGAACAATAATTGATTTAATAAAACGATTCTTAATCCGTTGAAAGATAAAGAATTTCCAGATTCGTAATGAATTCGTAATTAAATGCTTTTATTAAATTAAAAATATTGTTTCAGTCTAAATTATTCAATTTTTAACCCATTTAATTAGAAAAATTTTGTTTGAGAAAAAGGATAATTATTTTAACTAACTTAATTGCTTAACATAGAAAGCTTTAAATTCTGAAAATTTTAAAAGCTTTTAACATTTTAACGTCACAATTTTTATTGTCCTATTTAATAATATAGAACACGTATTATTTGTACAAAAATTTGAGTGATTTTAAGAGATATTCAGAAGTTTTGAAAGGGTTCAAAATTAATTTAAAACTTAAAATGAAATCAAGTAATTTAAACGAAGTTTGTGAAAAAAAATTTCAGAACTTCTAAACATATTTTAAACTAATTAAAATTTTTCCTACAATTTTTAGAAAATATTTTTAAAATTGTTTAAAATCCTTAAATTCTTCCCGAGTCGTTTTTAATAATATTGGAATTCTCTTGAAATCTTTTTGAATATTTTGTTAAAGTAATTTTTCAAAATGAAGAATCATCTTCAATTTTCTTAGGAATTTTAAGAAAATGTTTTTATTCTCTTGGAGCCTTTCACAATTTTTAAAATTATTTGAAATCATTTCAAGTTCTAAATTAATTTTTGATCTTTTTGAAACTTCTACATATCTCCTAAAATTACTTTAATTGTTTCTAAAACAAATAAGTGTGCAATTGTTTTTTAGAAATCCAAATTTTAAGGCCATTTTTTTTAATTCGGAGGATTTTCTAAAATTTGTAGGACAAATTTAATTAATTTTTCAAGTTATTGAGAAGGTTTTAAAAAAATTTAGAAAATAAAACTAAATTTGAAAAAATTTAAAACTACTTCTAGATTTCTCAAGATTTTTAAATGCAATTTTACAGTTTTTCAGGGACGCTTAAACTATTTAAAATAAAAATAATTTAAATTCTAATTTAAGAACTTTTATGTTAAAAAAATTTTTAATTTTAAAATATTTAATGGCCTAAAATAACTGAATAATATAATTTTGATCATTTTTAAAGTTACTTGATTGATTTTTTAATTTAGAGTATTGAAAATGTTCATTTTCAATAATAAAATTTATTTTCAACCGAAAAAGACGAATTTTCAATCTAGAAGTTGAATTTTCAAACCAAAAATGCGAATTCTCTATAAAACAACTGAATATCCAGGAAAAAATGTAATTTTTAATAAAATAGTTGAATTTTCAAAGCAATAAGTTTAAATTTCAAACCAAAAAGTTGAACTCTTAAGTAAAAAATAAAAATGAATTTTCTACAAAACAGTTTAATTTTGAGCTCATAAATATGAATTTGAAACAAAAAAAAATTAATTTTCACCCAAGTAATAGAATTTTCAACCAAAAAATGTGAATTCTCAAAGATAAATATAATAGTTTATGTTTCAACCAAAACAGATTTTAATTTTAAATCGAAACCAGTTTAATTCAACCAAAACCGGAAAATATGGAATTTGAAGAAAAAAGTTCATTTTAAACCAAATAGTTAAATTTTCTATTGGAAAATAGGAAATTTCAAGAAATAAGTTAATGTTCAACCTAACAGTTAAATTTTCTACCCGAAAATGGGAAATTTCAAGAAAAAAAATTGTCAACCTAATAGTTAAATATTCTACCAGAAAATATAAAATTTTAAGAAAAACTTAATTTTCAAACAAATAGCTTAATTTTCTACTCAAAAATATGAATATTCAATAAAAAATGTAATAGTTCAAGCACAGAAGATTTCAATTTAAATAAAACCAGTTGAATTGAGCTAAGTGGTTGAATTTGAAAGAAAATATATATTATGCGCGACCAAAACAAATTAATTTTTCCATCAGAAAGATGAATTTTCGATAACAAAGTTTATTTTAAACCCAAAAAGACGAATTTTCAATCAAGAAATTTAATTTTCAAACCAAAAACGCGAATTTTTTACCAAAAAATTGAAGAACCAGAAAAAGTTAATTTTTAACAAAGTAGTTGAATTTTTAAAGCAACTAGTTGCATTTTTAAATGTAAAAGTTTATAATTTACCCAAAACAGATTTTAATATCATTATGAAACCAGTTTAATTTAACCAAAATCACGAATCTTCACCAAAAAAGTTTAATTTCCTACCTGAAAGTATAAAATTGAAAGAAAAAAGTTAATTTTCAACCCAATTGTTAAATTTTTCTACCGGAAAATATAAAATTTCAAGAAAAAAAAGGTCTAAACAAAAAAAAAAGAAATAAAAAAGTTTAAGTTTCAACCAAAAGAAATTAATTTTTAAATTAGAAAGACAAATTTTGAACAAAACAATTAATTTTTCATTACAAAAATATAAATTTTCAATAAAAAGTTTATTTTCAACTCAAAAAGACGAATTTTCTACAAAACAACTGAATTATTAGGATAAAAGGTAATTTTTGACAAAATAATGGAATTTTCAAAGGAATAAGTTAAATTTGTATACCAAAAAGTGGAATTTTTAAGTAAAAAAAGACGAATTTTCTACAAAACAGTTTAATTTTGAGCCCGAAAATATGAATTTGAAACAAAAAAGGTGAATTCTTAAAGATAAATGTAATAGTTGATATTTCAACCAAAACAGATTTTAATTTTAAGTCGAAACCAGTTTAATTTAACCAAAACGACGAATTTTCACCAAAAAAAGTTTAATTTTTTAACGGAAAATATGAAATTTTAAGAAAAAAGTTCAAGTTTCAACCAAAAGAAATTCATTTTTAAATCAGGGACAAGTTTTCAACAAAACAATTCAAATTTCATTACAAAAATATAAATTTTCAATGAAGAAGTTGAATTTTCAAACCAATAACGCGAGTTTTTTACAAAAAAAAGTAAATATTCAAAAAAAAGTTAATTCTTAACAAAATAGTTGATTTTTAAACCAAAAAGTAGAATTTTTCAGTCAAAAAGACGAATTTTTTTACAAACAGTTTAATTGTGAACCTGAAAATATGAATTTGAACCAAAAAAGGTGAATTCTCAAAAATCAATGTAATAGTTGATAGTTCAACCAAAAAAGATTTTAATTTTAAATCGAAACCAGTTTAATTCAACCAAAACGTCGAATTTTCACCAAAAAAGTTAAATTTTTTACCGGAAAATATGAAATTTTAAGAAAAAAGTTCAAGTTTCAACGAAAAGAAATTCATTTTTAAATCAGGGACAAGTTTTCAACAAAACAATTAAAATTTCATTACAAAAATATAAATTTTCAACAACAAAATAAATTTTTAACATGACAATTGAATTTTCAATAAAAAAGTTTATTTCCAACCCAAAAAAATTAATTTTTAATCAAGAAGTTGAATTTTCAAACCACTAACGCGAATTTTCTAAAAAAAAAAAATGAATATTAAAAAAAAGTTAATTTTCAACAAAATAGTTGAATTTTCAAAGCAATAAGTTGAATTTTTAAACAAAAAAGTAGAATTTTTTAGTCAAAAAGACGAATTTTTTACAAGGCAGTTTAATTGTGAACCCGAAAATATTAATTTGAAACAAAAAAGTTAATTTTCAACCAATTGTTAGAATTTTTAACCATAAAAGGTGAATTCTCAAAGATCAATGTAATAGTTGATATTTCAACCAAAAAAGATTTTAATTTTAAATCAAAACCAGTTTAATTTAACTAAAACGACGAATTTTCACCAAAAAAGTTAAATTTTTTACCGGAAAATATGAAATTTCAAGAAAAAAGTTCATTTTAAATCAAATAGTTACATTTTTCTATCGAAAAATATGAAATTTAAAGAAAAAAGTTCAAGTTTCAACCAATAGAAATTCATTTTTAAATCAGAGAGACAAGTTTTCCACAAAATAATTAAAATTTCATTACAAAAATATAAATTTTCAATCAAGAAGTTAAATTTTCAAACCAATACCGCGAATTTTCTACAACCAAAGTGAATATTCAAAAAAAAAGTTAATTCTTAACAAAATAGTTGAATTTTTAAACCAAAAAGTAGAATTTTTTAGTAAAAAAGACGAATTTTTTACAAAACAGTTTAATTGTGAACCTGAAAATATGAATTGAACCAAAAAAAGTGAATTCTCAAAAATCAATGTAATAGTTGATAGTTCAACCAAAAAAGATTTTAATTTTAAATCGAAACCAGTTTAATTCAAACAAAACTTCGAATTTTCACCAAAAAAGTTTAATTTTTTACCGGAAAATATGAAATTTAAAAAAAAGTTCATTTTAAACCAAATAGTTAAATTTTTCTATCGGAAAATATGAAATTTCAAAAAAAAGTTAAAGTTTCATCCAAAAGAAATTCATTTTTAAATCAGAGAGACAAGTTTTGAACAAAACAATTAAAATTTCATTACAAAAATATAAATTTTCAATCAAGAAGTTTAATTTTTAAATCAATAACGCGAATTTTCCACAAAAAAATGAATATTAAAAAAAGTTAATTTTTAACAAAATAGTTGAATTTTCAAAGCATTAAGTTGAATTTTTAAACCAAAAAGATGAATTTGAAACAAAAAAGTTAATTTTCAACCAATTAATAGAATTTTGACCCAAAAAAGGTGAATTCTCAATGATTAATGTAATAGTTGATATTTCAACCAAAAAAGATTTTTAATTTTAAATCGAAACCAGTTTAATTTAACCAAAACGACGAATTTTCACCAAAAAATTTTAATTTTCTACCCTAAAGTAAAAAACGTAATTTTCAACCTAATAGTTAAATTTTCTACCCAAAAATATGAAATTTCAAGAAAAAAGTTCATGTTCAACCCAATAGTTAAATTTTCTATCCGAAATTATTAAATTTTAAGAAAAAGTTAAATCTCCTAATGAAATATTTGCATTTTCAACCAAATAATGAAATTTTTAACAAAAAAAAAGATTCTTTTTGGTCGAAAAGAATGAACTTTCAGGTAAAAGTAGTTTGATTTTCTAATTGGATTCTACGAATTCAGTTCGCTTTTAAATAGAAAATCGAGAAAAAGTGGCATTTAAAAAAGACAAAGCCTTCTATAAATGAATTGTAGTTAATTTATAGACTAAAAATTAATGATGAAGAAAAAGAATGATTGATTTCCAATCGTAGATTTGAATTATTTATGTCTTACGGTCCAATCGTAAATCAAAAATAAATTATGAGTCAAAAAAACATTTTGAACCATCATCAACTCAGATTAAGAACCTTTGAAAAAGGTACGCATGTGTACCGAAACGTAAGGAGGAATAAAAGGAGTTTTTCTATTAAATAAATATCTGAGTTTTGAAGAAAATGTTTTTTTTTACTCGTAATTTATTTTTGATTTACAGTTGGACCGTAAGACCTAAATAATTGAAATCTACGATTTGAAATCAATAAATATCAACGGTCGAAGAAAGGATTGATTTGTTTCATCAAATCACTTTACGAAAAAGAATTAAACTGCTTTTTTTTTTGTTCGGGACAGTTTGGAAATAATTACATTTTAAATGATAAAACAATTTAATAATAAATGTGCAGGCTGGGAATTATGTGAGGGATGACGTCGTGGCTTGTACGATTCAATTGATCTCAGAAACTCAGGCTCAACAGTGTTACGCGGTGAGCGCACTTTGGCGTGCTTTGGAAAGAGACACGTCCGACAAGCAGCCGTTGACGCAGGTAGCAACCTGGTGCATAGGAGAATATGGTGATGTATTATTGTATGGACCACATCCGGATGACGCTGACGCTCTAATCAACGTAAGTGCTCGTATCAACAATTAAATGTATTCTCAGGGTGGCTACTTGACCCGGAAATTAATTAAAAAGTCGAGAATTTATTTTTGATCCTAACAAAATTCAAGTTTAAATTATTTCAATGTTTTTTTTTTTTTTTTTTTTTTTTGCTCAATTTAGAAAAGTTAAAATATCTCAAATGTGCCATTTTTAAATCTGTGCTTCTATTTTCAATGAATTTATACCGTTTTCGATTTTTTTTATATCAAAATAACTCCTCTAAAATATTTTTGCAAAGTTTTTTTCTTTAGTTATTAACAATCAAAGTTCTTGATCCTTGTTTTCTTTTTCCAAAAATGGATTACACAGGCCAACAATTCTCAGAACCAGAGACCAGACCTACTATACCCGAAGGTTCTTGCTGCGCTGAATCCGAATCTGACCTCAGAAAAATTCCATCA
>NC_046664.1:82663456-82670889 GCF_010883055.1 Belonocnema kinseyi | reverse complement strand
TTCTGAGGTCGGATTCGGATTCAGCGCAGCAAAAACCTTCGGGTATACTAGGTCTGGTCTCTGGTTCCGGACCTTTGTCAAATTTTTTCGGCCTGTGTTATTCTCGAACGGTTAGTCCGATGTGAATTTAACAATTTTGTTAAAAATTCATCCTTTTTTGGTGGAAAAAATTTGTGTTTTTTGTAGAAACTTATTTTTTGTTACAAAATTCGTATTTTGATTTCGAAAAGTCAATTGGAATCTTTTTTGGATGAAAATTCAACCATTTAAAAAAATATATATTTGTTTGAAATTAAAATGTTGGCATTGAAAAATGTACTGAAATACTTTAGAAAAATTGTCGTTTTTTATTAAAAATTCCTCTGTTTTAATACAAATTTCATCTTTCTTGGATAAAAATTTAATTTTTTTTCGTAGAAACTTATTTTTTGTTAAAAAATTCTTATTTTGATCTTGAGTCAACTAGAATCTTTTTTCATGAAAATTTAACATTGAACAAAACTTGTTTAAAAAAATAAAAAATCATCTGTTTTACGTGAAATTTCGCCTTCTTGGTTTTTTTAAAAAAATTTTTTTATCAAAATTTAACTATTTGGTTTTGGAATTCGCCAATTTTATTAAAAATTCATCCTTTTTGGTGGAAAAAATCGTCTTTTTTTAATGAAAATTAATTCCTTTTTTGTAGAAACTTATTTTTTATTACAAAATTCGTATTTTGATATCGAAAAGTCAACTGGAATCTTTTTTGGGTGAAAATTCAACAATTTTTTTGAAAATAATTTCGTTTAAAAAAAAATCATCTATTTTAAGAGAAAAAAATATACTTTTTGTTTAAAATAAAAATGTTGGCATTGAAAAATGTACTGCAACACTTTAGAAAAAATGGTCGTTTTTATTAAAAATTCCTCGGTTTTAATACAAATTTCATCTTTCTTGGATAAAAATTCAATTTTTTTTCGTAGAAACTTATTTTTTGTTAAAAAATTCATATTTTGATCTTGATTCAACCAGAATCTTTTTTGATGAAAATTCAACATTTCAAAAAATAAAAATTCATCTGTTTTAAGAGAAATTTCGCCTTTTTGGTTTTTGTTTGTTTTTTTAAAATCAAAATTCAACTATTTGGTTGGGAATTCAACAATTTTATTAAAAATTCATCCTTTTTGGTTGTAAAAATTCGTCTTTTTTTAATGAAAATTAATTCTTTTCTGTAGAAACTTATTTTTTAATACAAAATTCGTATTTTCATCTCGAAAAGTCAACTAGAATTTTTTTTTTTTGGTGAAAATTCAACCATTATTTTGAAAATAATTTCGTTTAAAAAAAAAATCATCTATTTTAAGAGAAAAAAAATATACTGTTTGTTTAAAATAAAAATGTTGGCATTGAAAAATGTACTGAAACACTTTAGAAAAAATTGTCGTTTTTATTAAAAATTCCTCGGTTTTAATACAAATTTCATCTTTCTTGGATAAAAATTCAATTTTTTTTCGTAGAAACTTATTTTTTGTTAAAAAATTCATATTTTGATCTTGATTCAACCAGAATCTTTTTTGATGAAAATTCAACATTTAAAAAAATAAAAATTCATCTATTTTAAGAGAAATTTCGCCTTTTTTTGCTTGTTTTTTGATCAAAATTCAACTATTTGGTTGGGAATTCGACAATTTTATTAAAAATTCATCCTTTTTGGTGTCAAAAATTCGTCTTTTTTTTAATGAAAATTAATTCTTTTTTGTAGAAACTTATTTTTTGTTGCCAAATTCGTATTTTGATCTCGAAAAGTCAACTGAAATCTTTTTGGATGAAAATTCAGTTGTTTTTTTTTTTGAAGAAACTTATTTTTTGTTAAAAAATTCATATTTTAATCTTCAGTCAACTAGAATCTTTTTTGATGAAAATTTAACATTAAAAAAAAACTTGTTTAAAAAAATAAAAATTCATCTGTTTTAAGAGAAATTTCGCCTTTTGGTTTTTTTTTGTTTTTTTTTTTTATCAAAATTCAACTATTTGGTTCGGAATTCAACAATTTTATTAAAAATTCATCCTTTTTGGTGGCAAAAATTCGTCTTTTTTAAATGAAAATTAATTCTTTTTTGTAGAAACTTGTTTTTTAATACAAAATTCGTATTTTGATCTCGAAAAGTCAACTGGATTTTTTTTTGGGTGAAAATTCAACCATTTTTTTGAAAATAGTTTCGTTAAAAAAAAATTCATCTATTTTAAGAGAAAAAAAATTTTTGTTTAAAATATAAATGTTGGCATTGAAAAATGTACTGAAATACTTTAGGAAAAATTGCCGTTTTTTATTAAAAATTCCTCTGTTTTAATACAAATTTCATCTTTCTTGGATACAAATTCAATTTTTTTTTCGAAGAAACTTATGTTTTGTTAAAAAATTTATATTTTGATCTTGAGTCTACTAGATTTTTTTTTGATTAAAATTTAAAATTTAAAAAAACTTCGTTACAAAAATAAAAATTCATCTGTTTTAAGATAAATTTCGCCTTTTTTTTGGTTTTTGATCAAAATTCAACTATTTGGTTGAGAATTCGACAATTTTATTAAAAATTGATTCTTTTTTATGGCAAAAATTCGTCTTTTTTTAATGAAAATTCAACCATTAAAAAAATATATTTGTTTAAAAAAAAAAAGTATCTATTTTAAGAGAAAAAAATGTACTTTTTTTTTTTAATTAAAATGTTGACATGGAAAAATGTACTGAAATACTTTGGAAAAAGTTGTCGTTTTTCATTAAAAATTCCTCTGTTTCAATACAAATTTCATCTTTCCACGGATAAAAATTCAATTTTTTTCGTAGACACTTATTTTTTTGTTAAAAAATTAATATTTTGATCTTGAGTCAACTAGAATCTTTTTTGGATGAAAATTCAACCTTAAAAAAAGAATTGTTTAAAAAAATAAAAAATCATCTGTTTTAAGAAAAATTTCGTATTTTTCTTTTTATAAAAATTCAACTTTTTGGTTGAAAATTCCATCCTTTTTGTTAAAAGACAGCCTTTTCGGCTAAAAATTCGCCTTTTTGGATTGAAAATTAATTTTTTTTCGTAAAACTTATTTCTTTTTTCAAAATTCATATTTTGAGCGTGAAAAGTCATTTGAAATCTTTTTTAACAGAAAATTTAACTGTTTCATTAAAAAATTATCTTTCTGACTTAAAACTTCATCTTTTTTAGTAGAAATTTCATTTTTATTTAATGAACATGCCAGATTTGGTTTAAAAATTATTCTTCTTAAATCATTTTTTTAATAAATATTTTTTTTTTTTGAAATAGTGAAGAAGCCTTTTTTTGGTTTAAAATAAATTTTTGAACTAAAAATGTAACTTTTCCATTTTTTAAAGATTAATCTTTTTTAGATTAAATTTGTCCGTTTTTGTTAAATAAAGAAATAATACTTGTCTTGGTTTAAAATTTAATTTTTCTTGTGTAAAATGCAGCAGTTTCGTGGAGAATTAAGTTTTTGCTAGAGAGTCATAGTTTTTGTTTGAAAACTGCAATTTTTGTAGAGAAACTTTGTCTTTTGGCTTAAAAGTTCAACAATTAAAAAACATTTCAATTTACTTTTCACGATCAAAATATGAATTTTTAAACAAGAAATAAGTTTTACGAACAAAATTGAATTTTCAATAAAAAAAAGACGAACTTTTAGCCAACAAAATTGTCTTTTAACAAAAATGTTAAATTCTCAACCAAATAAGAAAAAAAGACGAAATATTTCTTCAAAAATATAAATTTTTATTTTTTTAAATGTTGAATTTTCATCCAAAAAAGATTCTAGTTGACTTTTCAAGATCACAATATAAATTTTGTAACAAAAAATAAGTTTCTATGAAAAAAACTAAATATTTATCCCAAAAAGTGCAACAAGTTGCAACAAAAAAAGTATGACTTCTTAACAAAATAGTTTAATTTTCAACCAAAAAGTTTTATTTTTCAACCAAAAAGTTTTATTTTTATCCAAGAAAGATGAAATTTCTCCTAAAGCAGGTAAATTTTTAATTAAAAAAGGGGAATTTTGATCCAGAAATAGTTAAATATTCAGCATTTCATTTGCCGTAATAATAAATGTGAAAAAAAACTAATTATCAATAACAAAATTTTTTATTATATAAAAAAAATAATTTTGCAACCAAGAATCAACAAAATACTTCAATCAAATATATAAATTTTCATCAAAGAAAGAAAATTTAATTTTTCAATTTTTAATGTCTCTGGCTTCAAATTACTGAAATTAATATAATTTAAAAAATTTTGTTATTCATTGACTAATTCTTTAATTTAGAGTATTTAAAATGTCAACGTGAATTTATATTTTTGGAACTTAATCTAAATCTTTGAACTCTATAATTTATAAAAGTTAAAAATTCTAAATTTTGCATTTTATCTTGATGTAATTAAAAATTATTCAATCAAAAAGTATTAGTGCCTTCCAGTGAATTTGTTTGTTGACCGGGAATTTTACAAAATTTGTATTCTAAAAATTTTGTCCAACTTTGACTTTAACTGTTTTTAAATAATTTCCTAAATTGTGATTTTTGTAAATTATTATATCATTTAGTTTAGAATGCTTAATTCGAAAATCTATCACTTTAAAAATTTTCCATTTAAGATTTTTAATTTTTAAGTATATATTTTAATTTAAAAAATTTCAAAATGCAGTTTTAAAGGTTAATAAAAATGAGAAGTTTTTAAAATAGAAGATTTTGAAATAAAAAACAGGGTGACCGTCGAACCGGGAAACCGAGAATTTTACGATTTTTCAGGAAAAAAATATGCCCAAGTTCGATTATAACCGTTTTTTAAAGAATTAAAGTGCAGTTTTGAGGATATAAACAATTAAAAATTAAAATCATTTGAAGTTGCAAATTTTTGATAAAAACAGTTTTATTTTATCCATTGTTAATATAAATAAATAAATTATTTTTAAAATGGATTAATTACCTATAATTTTATTTTTAAATAAAATTTTTCATGATTTATCAATAATATCACGTTTAATTTGAAATTTGTTAATGTAGAAAAAGAATAAGTATTTAATATTCAGCAATATTTTACTGTTCATTTAAGAGGAGTAAATTGAAACCAAATATTTAAAAGAAAACAATATGAAACTGAATTGTTTTACACAGAAAGCTTTGAATCTTTAGTTTTTCGAAGATCTTTTAATTTTTTATCGTTACAATTTTAATTGTTCTATTTAAAAAGTGTTTAATTCATAAGTGACATTGTTAAATTTTGACGCATAAATAACAATTGAACACTTATTATTTGTAATAAAAATTTGAGTAATTTTAAAAGATATGTAGAAGTTTTGAAAAGATTCAAAATTAATTGAAAACTTGAAATTATTTCAATTAATTTAAACGAAGTGTGTTACAAATTTTTTTCAGGACTTTTAAATATATTTTAAATTTAATTCGAATTATTTTTAAACTTCTAAATATCTCTTAATATTACTCTAATATTTTTACAAATAATAAGCGATCTATTGTTATTTATAAATTCAAATTTAATTTTTTTTGTAAATTTGCAGGAATCATTTAAAAAGGATTTTGAATTTGGACAAATTCAAAACCACTTCTAGATTTTTCAAGATTTTAAAATAAAATTTTAAAGCTTTTGAAGGATGTTAAAAAAATTATTAAAAAATTTTTAATGTGTCTAGCTTAAAATTACTTTAAATAATATAAGTTTGAAAACATTTAAAGTTCATTGCTTGATTCTTTAATTTAGACTATTGAAAATGTTAACGTGGATTTATATTTTTGGAACTTAATCTTTATCTTTGAACTCTATAATTGATAAAAGTTCTAAATTTGTCAGTTTATTTGCATTTCATTTAAAATTGTTTAATTGAAATGTGTTACCTTCCATTTGGCACGTGTAAATTTTTGAGCGCCTAAATATACAATTTTTGAATTGAAAACTTTTAAACTTCAATTTGAAAAGTTTGGAATTCAAGGGTTCTACATTGAATGCTTTAAATTGTTGTTTATTGTTTATTACTTTTTATGGTAAAAAACCGGGAAATGACCGGAAATTTGTTTCTTCGATTAAAACGGCCACCCTGCAGTGAATTTATTTTTTGTCCGGGAATTTTACTAATTTGTAGAAAAAAAATGCTCTCCAAGTTTGATTTCAACAGCTTTATAAATAATCAGTTGAATTTTCATCAATTTTAATTATGATATCATTTAGTTTACAGTACATAATTCCAAAATATTTCATTTACAAATTTTCCATTTTAGATGCTAATTTTTAAGCGTACATTTTTAATTTAAGGAATTTTAAAATACCGTTTTAAAGACAGACAGTTTTTAAAATTTTTGATTTAAAAAAATACGAAATATCTTTTAAAATAGATGAATTTTGATTGATACTTGAAATGGAAAATTGAAAAACTTGACCGGTAATTTGAATTCTTTTGCCACCTCGTTTGTCATTTTTGAATGTTTTTCAACAGCTTACGGAAGACGAAGTCATCGACGTTTATCAAAGGTTACTCTGGAGTCAACAGAATACAGTGATCACGAAACAATACACTTTGCTGTCTCTCACGAAGCTCAGCACCCGGTTTCAGAAAGGAAACGAGTAAGTTCTGAATTAGCACAATTTCCTCAAGTGATCCGGCGTTTTAGCGTTCTTTCAGCGGCAGATTTACTGACCCCGAATTAATAGGGATTCTGGGTTTTACAGAAAAATCCGGCATATAATAGACACTTTTGGCAGCAATCTGCACATTGAGCTGCAGCAGCGTGGAATTGAATTTTCCCAATTGTTCAAAAAGTACGATCATCTGAGACCCGCTCTTCTTGAAAGAATGCCTCCAATGGAAACGGCCAGACCGCAAGCCAATGGAATTATCGGAATGGTGAATGGTGAACCGGACATTGAAGAGGATAAATCAAACAATTTGGAGGCCGATGTTGTTACCCCTGATTCGGTATGTTAATTATTTAACAAATTAAAATTTTATTCTTTCATTTTTTACTATTGCTTTACGAGATTTTTCACGAGCATCTTGAATTTGAATTCTTGTTTTTCCCTCGTAAACGATCTTATTTATCAAGATAGTTGTTGAATTTTCAAGTAAATAGATGAAATTTCAACTAAAATGATCAATTTTTTAAATAAAATGATGAACATTTCACTGGAATACTTGAATTTTTAGCTAAAAAGATAAATTTTCGAACCAGAAGATTAATTTTCTAACAAAAACGACCGTTTTTCAACAAAACCAATTAGTTGAATTGCGAAATAAAAAATATAAATTTTCAGACAAAAAAGGAATATTCAAATTTTCATTTAAAAAAAAAATTAATTCTCAACCAAACAAATTAATTGTTAACTAAAATTATGAATTTTGTGAAAAGTTGAATTTTGAACCAAAAGGATGAATTTTCAACTAAA
>NC_046664.1:82566722-82663356 GCF_010883055.1 Belonocnema kinseyi | reverse complement strand
TAAATTTTTAAATAAAATGATGAATATTTCACTGGAATACTTGAATTTTTACCCAAAAAGATCAATTTTCAAACAAGAAGATTAATTTTCTAACAAAAAAAAGGGGGTTTCAACAAAATATATGAATTTTCAAAAAATTAGTTACATTTTTTAATAAAAAAGAAAATTTTTCAACCAAATAGTTGAATTGTTAACTAAAATTATGAATTTTGTGAAAAGTTGAATTTTGAATCAAAAGGATGAATTTTCGACTAAAAAGATGAAATTTTAACTAAAATGATCAATTTTTAAATAAAACGATGAATATTTTACTGGAATACTTGAATTTTCATCCAAAAAGATTAATTTTCAATCAAGAAGATTAATTTTTTACCAACAAAAAAAGTATTTTCAACAAAATATTTGAATTTTCAAAGAATTAGTTACATTTTTTTGTGATACATTTTTTAATAAAATGATGAATATTTCACTGGAATACTTGAAGTTTCATCCAAAAAGATTAATTTTCAAACAAGAAGATTAATTTTTTACCAACAAAAAAAGGATTTTCAACAAAATATTTGAATTTTCAAAGAATTAGTTACATTTTTTACTAAAAAAAGATCATTTTTCAACCAAACAGTTGAATTTCAAACTAAAAAAGGTAAATGTTCAGACAAAAAAGGAATATTTAAATTTTCATTGAAAAAAAATTAATTCTCAACCAAACACATGAATTGTTAACTAAAATTATGAATTTTGTGGAAAGTTAAATTTTGAACCAAAAGGATGAATTCTCAACTAAAAAGATGAAATTTCAACTAAAATGATAAATTTTAAAATAAAATGATGAATATTTCACTGGAATACTTGAATTTTCACCCAAAAAGATAAATTTTCAAACAAGAAGATTAATTTTTTACAAAAAAAAAAATGATTTTCAACAAAATATACGAATGTTTGCAGAATTAGTTACATTTTTGACTAAAAAATACAGTTTTTCAACCAAATAATTGAATTTCGAACTGAAAACTAAAAAAAAAGAACTAAAAAAATTAATTTTCAACCAAAAAGATGAATTTTTTACTAAAATGATAAATATTTAACTCGAAGATAAATTTTCAATAGAAAATTGAATAGTTACATTTTCAGTTGAAAACAAAATAATAATAATTTTCAAGAAAAAAAACAAACAATTTTCAAAAAAATACTTCAAGTTTGAACTGTAATAATTAAATAGACAGTACAAAAAATTAAATTTCAGCCAAGGAAAAAAACAAATATTCAACAAATCAGCTCCATTTCTCACGAAATATATGAATTTTTAGTTAAAATGATGAACCATCAAAAACAAAAATTAGTTTTTAATCGAAAATGTAGTAGTTGATATTTCAATCAAAAATATTTAAATTTTAGTTAAAAAATTAATTTCAAACCGAAAGAAAACGAGTTTTCAACCAATAGTCTAAATAAAGTAATAAAAACCTACTTTTACACATAAAAATAATTCAAATTAATTTAAAAAAAAAAATCAAACAAATTATATTGATTGCCGTAAAATTTGAATGAATTTAGAGAAATTTAAGGTAAATGAGAAGAAGTTGATGAAATTTATAAAAATTCAAGTTGAATTTTCAAAAATGAAAATGATTGGAAAAAAATTAAAAAATATGACAAAGCGTCACTGAATTCAGGAAATTTGAAAAGAGCTTAAAAAAATTCAAGGGAATTGAAAAAAAAATTGACGAAATGCCTGATACTTTAAGGTAATTTTAAAAGACTTTGGGAACAGTGAAATAAAAATTGTTTTTAAAGAATTGAAAAAATCCACTGAATTAGGTAGAATTAGGTAAAACAAGAAGAATTCAAGTGAATTAAAAAATTCAAGGGGATTTCAAAAAATTTAAAAGAATTCAGGCTGAGTTTCAAAAAGTATTTTCAAATCTCATCCAATATTGGAAAAACTACTAATTTCTAACCAAAACAGTGACTAATGACTACAAAACATTTCAAAAGAATTCAAATGAATTCGACTATTTTATTTAATTGAAAACTTTTTAAAAAAAATTAATGAATTTAAGGAAAATAAGAAGATGTGGATGAAAATTATAATAAACCAAATGGAATTTAAAAAGGAATGAAGTGAATTGAAAACAATGAAAAATATGAAATTTTGGTTTTTAAGTGTGTAAGAATGTAAGGTAAAGAATTTAGCATTAATTAATAAGAATTCAGGGGGAATTCCACATGAATTGCAAACAATATTTGAAAATAATTAAAGAAAAATTCTTTAGAATCGATTAAAATATTCAAATCTTGGACAATCTTTGGAATCTTTTTAAATATCCTAAAATATTTCAAATTCTTTAAAAAATAAAAATTTGTAATTTTTTAAATTAACCTAAAATATTTCAAATATTTTAAAATAATTTGAAATCCTTTTAAATTTTTTAAAGCCCTTGAAAATTCCAAAGTATTTGAAAAAATATCGTGAAATATTTAAAATCCTTTTATCATTTCAACAAGTGATCAATTATCGTAAGAAAATTCTTGAAATTCACTAAATCATTATAAAATCCCTTGACATTCTAGATTTCCTGAGATCATGGAAAATTTAATAATTGCCTTAAGAGCTTTAAAAATCCCTCAGTAATTGAAATGCTCGGAAACCTTATAAAATCCTGCGAAATATTTTAAAATCTTATAGGTCCTGTAAAATCGTTCCAATTCATCCGAAATTCTAGAAAATTCTTTATCCTAAAATATTTCATAGATTGCAAAGAACAGATTTTAATATTGTGAATAATTCTATAAGTATTTGATTTCTTCTCAGTTAATTTTTTTTTGCTCTCAAAACGGTAATTTTAATGAAATGCGAAGAATAATTTGATTCTTTTAGTCTATTGGAAATGGTAGTCTACCATTTCGCCACCTGGTGTCGAAAACTGAAAATAGAAAGAGCAGGTACAATTTTAAAGATGTAAATTAATTTTGGCATAAAATTAATGAATTTAAGTTTAAATAAAATTTAATTAGTATATTTAACGACAATTTTTATCCAGATTATGCGCAGAAGACGAATAATAGGCGATTTAGGATGGCCGTTTTAATCCAAGAAAAAAATCCTGGTCATTTATTTCCCGGGGTTTTCCCGGTTCGAAAATATTTTTCATGGTCAATGAAATTTAAAAAATCGAACTCTGAAGGTACAATTTTTAACTAAATGCAGTTAAACTGCAAAATAAATTTTTTAACTTTTATAAATTGCAGAGTTCAAAGATTCAGGTCTAAAAATATAAATCCACGTTAATACGTTCAATGCTCTAAAGTCTAAATTGAAGAATCAATCAATGAATTAAAAATTTTCAAAATTATATCATTTAAAGCAATTTTAAGCCGATTGCATTTTTTTTGTTTATAAACTAAACACTTCTTAAATTAAAAGTTAAATAATTTATATTTTAAATGGTTCAAATATCCTGAAACATCTGCATGTTGTTTACATTTTTTTCAAATTTTTTATTATTTTTGAAATTATTTCAGAACATTTAAATATCCTTTAAAATGAATCCAATTTTTTCTAATTTTTTTTTAATTCTACAAAATTGAACATATTTCCTTAAAATCTTCCACATTTATTTTGGATAATTTTGTATATCTTTATCAATCTTTTTGAATAATCACTCAAAATTATCCTTTCAAAATCAAAATCATTTTCAATCTTCATAGGAAATATTTTTTAAACTTCTGAAGCCATTCAAAATTCTTAAAAAGCTTTTAAATTTTCTGTTCAAAATCTGCCAAAATCTATATTTTGTTTTAAATTAGGCCGTGGGCTATTTACATCTCAAATTTGTTACCAATAGCCGGATTTTGTGGGTAGACGTAGACACTTTGTTTAAATAATTTCAAATAATTTCAAATTTTAAATTGAATTTGAATTTTTTCAAAACTTCTAAATATTTTTTCAACTTCCTTGATTTTTTAAAGAATAATATGTATTCAATTGTTATTTTTACATTGAAGTTCAAAAATTTGACTTACTAATAAATTTTTGCATGTATTATGTTAAAAATTAATCGTCTGGCCGAATTTTTTTTATAGACATTTAAATCTTTTTGGTGAAAATTAAACTGTTCTATTATTTGTTAAAAAAATTATCTTTCTTAGTTACAAATTTATCTAATTTGTTGAAAATCTGTCTTTTTTGTAGAAAATTAACCTTTTTGTTTGAAAATTCTATTAAAAATTAAAATAATTGTTTCAAAATTCATGTATTTTGTAAAAAATTAATCTAATTGGTATGTTGTTTTGAAATTTATTTTTTTTTGCTAAAAATTGACTATTCCATTTTTTTCGTCATTTTTTTCATAGACATTTAATTTTTAATCTGAAAATGAACTTATTTGGTTGAAAATTTAATTATTTGGTTGAAAATTTTACTTTATTTGTTAAAGCCTCATTTTTCGTCGAAAGGTTTGTTTTTATAAAAATTTTTTTTAAACATTTCAAAGATTTGAAATAATTTGAAAATTTGGTTGGAAGATTTCATAAGATTTAATATATTTTAATGATTTTAAACGAATACAAAAGATTTGAAAAGATTGAAAAAAGATTTCAAAAGAATTTGAAGGGTTTCAAAAAATGGTTTTAAAAATAAAACAAAGATTTTAAACTATTTCAATTTTTTGTAGATGATTTCATAAGGTATCATAAAGATTTGAAATTTTTCAAATATTTTGAACACTTAACAAAGATTTTAGAGATTTTAAAACTATATTCCTAAGATTTGCCAATTTTTAAAAAATTTTAAACAATTTCGAATTTTTAGTGGATATAAAAAACACTTCACAAAAGTCTCAAAATTTTCATTAAAAAAATTCATAAAGATTTTTAAAGAATACGAGAATTTTAACAAGGGTGAAGTACATCAGATTTCAAAGATTTAAAATGATTTCAAAAATTTTTTGGAAGATTTCATAAGATACACAACGATTTAAAATATTTGAATGATTTTAAACGAATAAAAAATATTGCAAAAATATTTCAAAGAATTCTTGGGAATTTAACAAATTTTTAACAAGAATTTCAATAAAGCACGCCAGATATCAAATATTTAAAAAAATTTAAAAGATTTAAAATGATTTCAAAATTTTATTAGAAGATTTCAAAAGATTTCAGAAAAATTTGCAATATTTTAATGATTTTCAACGAATACAAAAAATTTGAAAAGATTTCAAAGAATTGTAAGTGATTTTAAAAGATTTCAAGAATATTTTAAACGATTTACAAGTTTTTGAGAAGATTTCAAAAATTTAAAGGAGGATACAGTTCACTATTTTTAAAAATTTGTAAACATTTTGAT
Source organism: Belonocnema kinseyi (assembly GCF_010883055.1). Classification (NCBI taxonomy): domain Eukaryota; kingdom Metazoa; phylum Arthropoda; class Insecta; order Hymenoptera; family Cynipidae; genus Belonocnema; species Belonocnema kinseyi. Next base: position 82,658,012 of record NC_046664.1, on the reverse strand, counting down.
GATTTCAAACGAACAGAAAAGGAAATTCCAAAAGATTTTACTAAGATTTTGAATATTCCATTGATTTTCAACGATTATAATAAATTTCAAAAAGATTTTACAAATATTTCAAAGAATTCAAAAGGATTTAAAAATATGCAGTACACCAGATATAAAAAATTTAAATGATTTTGAACGGTTTTAAAAGGTTTCAACCAAATTTAGGAGATTTCAAAACATTTTAATTATTTTAAAACGAGTAAAACGATTTCAATTCTTTTGTTAAAATGCTGCCCTTTTTTCGTAAAAAATTAACCTTTTTGGTGAAAAAATTCCCTTGAAAATAAAATATTTGGTTAAAAATTGGACTATTTCGCTGAAAGTTTATTTTTCTTGGTTAACGACTGATTTCTCTAACTTAAAATTAAACTATTCTATTTATTGTTACAAAATTTTTTTTAGTTGAAAATTCATCTGTTTGATTGAAAGTGTTTTTCTTTTTATTGGAGATGCATCATTTTAGTTAAAAGTTTATTTTTTTCGTTAGAAATTGAACGAATCTTCTTGAATATTCGTTGTTTTTTTTTGAAAATTATTTTTCTTACTAAAAATGTAGCTTTTTCATTTTTTTTAGAAAATTGATCTTTTTCAGTTGCAAAATTCGCTTATTTTATTGAAAATTCGTATTTTTTAGTCGAAAATTCAATTATTTAGTAAAAAATCCTTTTTTTTGGTTTTAAGTTCAACTTAATATTTTGAATGAGATTTTTTTATTGAAAACTCTTTCTTTGTTGAAAATTCAATTCTTTTTTTGAAATACTGCCCTTTTTTGGTAAAAAATTAACCTTTTTCGTGAAAAAATTCCCTTGAAAATAAAATATTTGGTTGAAAATTAACGTATTTTATTAAAAATTAATCTATATAGTTTTCTGTATTGAAAATAAATTTTTGTACCAAAAATGTAACTTTCAGTTTTCGTAGAATTTTTTTTTATGTACAGTTGATCTTTTTGGTTAAAAATTTGACTATTTCGTTGCAGATTTATTTTATTTTATTCGTAATTTATCTTTTTTAGTTAAAATTTATCTACTTGAATAAAAATTTTTTTTTATTGGAGATTTATCATTTTGGATAAAAGTTTATTTCTTTGATTAGAAATCTGCTTTAGAAATCTTTGCTTCGAAAGCTGTTTCATTTTTGTTAGAAAATTGATATTGTTTAGTTGAAAATTTACTTATTCAGGTTTGCTACAAGAACTGAAAGACTTGGAAAAGTTGTGGGATTTTTAAAAAGTGTTTTATAATTAAACAAATGGAATTAAACAAAAATGACTGGAAAACCTGGAAAAATCATGAAATTTTGAAAAAAATGGCTGGAAATTTTTTAATTGTCTCTATTCCAAAGTCTTAATAATTTAGTATTTTATAGCGAATTCTATTTATTTATTTATTTAAAAATTGGAAAATAAAACTGGAGGAAAACGCAAATATCAGACAAAGTGTAAGAATTAAATGAAAAGAAACAGAAGATTCAATGGGAAAAGCAAAAAGAACTGGAATATGTTGAAGCAATTCATGAACTGATTAAATTTTCATAAATTTTAATATAGACAATTTTACTAGTTCTTGCGATCTAAAAGTTTTATTTCAACTTCGATAGAAAGTTCACCGTCTTTTTAGGTTACCATTATTTTCAAATTTAATTTGAATTAATTTGCATACACAAATTTTAATTTATTATTAATTTACAAAAAAATTACGAGCTAACTGTCCACAATTTAAAAAAATTAAGAATTCCATACTATAATTGTTCTTAAAGTAATAAAAAAAAGTAATATGGTTATGATTACAGAATACTTTTTTTTTATAAAAATATTACTCTTGTAACAACCCTCTTATTTTGTTGAAAAAAAATCGCCTTTTTTAGTCGAAAATTTGATTATTTTGGTAGAAAATGGATTTTTTTGGGGTTGTAAATTCTTTAAATTGATTAATTAATTTGGTTTTATATTTATTTATTTTTGCAGAATGCACTTTTGGATCTGCTTGGCACAACTGATTTAAATTCGTCATTGCCGAGTGTGTCGGCTGCATCGCTTTCGGCAAGTACACCCTCTGCGACGAACAGCAATGACCTTTTGGACCTCTTGGGAGGGTTGGATTTGAGTTCACCAGCTCTCGCCTCAGCCCCTTCACTGACGCAACAGTCACCGTCACAACTATTCAGTCCGACTAATACCTCGAATTTTCTCGTCGATGGTTTACTTAATTCTGCCACCTCGCCAACACAAAATGGTTCGTTTTCTCATTTATTTTATTCTAATTTATTATAAAAATAGTTGAATTTTCCATACAAAAATTGGAATTTTCAACTAAGAAAATTAATTTTTCAGCAACAAAAGATTAATTCTCAATAAATAACAAAAATTTTCAATCAAAGAGTTTAATTTTTAAACTAGAAACAGATCAATTTTCTAAGAAAAAAAATGGAATAGTTACATTTTCGACAAAATAGTTGCAGTTTTTATCCAGTTTGTTAAATTTCCAAAACAAAATGATGAATTTTTTTTACTTGACAATACTAACTTCACCCAAGAAATGTAATTATTGATATTTAAATACAGAAAGGTTTTAATTTTAAATAAAAAAAAAAAACAAAAACATTTGAATGTATCACAAAAAATTTAAATTGCAATAAAAAGAAAAAGTTATTTTCTTCCAAATAGTTGAATTTTTAACAAAATACATATATTTTTAACCAAAATGTTGCTTTTTTTTTACCACAAAGGATTAATTTTCAATAAAAGACATTAATTTTAAAAAGAAAAGTGGAATTTTCTAGGAGAAAAATGCATTTTGAACAAATTGCATAAATTTTCAACTATTTAGTTTAAACAATGGATTTAATGTTAATCCAAATTTTCTTTTATTAATTCTTAGTTTATATTTTTTTTCGTTTCTAAACATTTTTGACGGAATAGTACAATTATTTAACTGAAAAATATCAAAATTGAATTGAATATTGAATTGAAGCAAAAAAATAGAATAGTTCAGTTTTTGTTTAAAAAATGAATTAAAAAAAAAGTTTTAATGTCAAATAAAAACTAAAAATAAATAATTTTTTAAATAATAATTTTTTAAAAATAATTTTCAACCCTACAGTTTCATTTTCAGCAAAAAAAATATTATTTTCTGCAAAATAGTTAAATTTTATACTAGAAAAGACGAATTTTTAATAAAATACATGAATTTTTAAACTAACAGTTGAATTTTCTACCAGAAATGATGAATTTTGAACCAAAAATGGAGTAGTTAAAGTTTCTTTTAAGAGAATTAATTTTCAATTTTAAAAAAATCTATCAACCAGACAGAATTTTCTACTAAATTATTAAATTTTCAAGCATAAAAAATGAATTTTCTATAAGAATTGAATTTTGAACGAGAGGATTGTACTTTTTCGAAAAATAAAATAAAAATAGAGTAGGTAAGTTTTCATTAAAAATATTAATCGTCAATAATTTTTCCCTTCAAATTGTAATTTGCCTGAAACTTTTTTTTTGTGACTGAAAAATGTTTTTTAGTTGAAAATTCCAAAATTTCGTTAAAAATCCATGTCTTTTGTTGTAAATGTAATTATTTTGTTGAAAGTTTATCTTTTTTGGGAAAAAATTAATATTCTGGGTTGAAAATATATCTTTTTGGAAAATATTTATTCTATTTTTATTAAAAACGTAGCTGGTTGGAAATTAATACTTTCTTTAAAAAAAATTAAACTATTTGTTTAAAAATTAACTTTTTTGTTCAAATTTTGATTTGCCATATCAAACAAAATTATAATAGTTGATTTAACCAATGAATTTTTTGATGTTTAATTAAAAACAGTTTAATTTTAAACAAAAAATGGAATCGTTAAATTTTTAGTAACAAAAATTAATTTTAAAATAAAAAACAAAAAATTTCAAGAAAATATTTGAATTTCCATTCAAAAAGTTCATTTCAAACAAAACATTTGAATTTTCTATAAAAAGTTGAATTAAAAAAAAAAATGGTTGTAAAAAGAATGTAATATTTCAGGTCAAATCCTCAACCCAAAAAGATTAATTTTCCATCAAACAGTTGCATTTTTAACGAAAAAAGATTTAATTTATAATAAAATAGATATATTTTATAACTAAAAAAACGATTTTTTTACAGAATAAATAAATTTTCAAAAAAAAAAACTTCATTTTCAACCAAATAGTTTAATTTCCAATCCAAAAGGACGAATTTTCAACAACAAATTAAATTTTTAAACAAATATTTGGATTTCCAACAAAAAAGATGAATTTTTCAATAGAAATTTTAAACTTTTCACAAACAAGTTAAGACAAATGAAATAGTTCATATTTCAAGCAAAGAAGATTTCAATTTGGAAGAAAAGGTTGAATTTTAATCAAATTAATCAAATCCTCAACCGAAAAAGATTATTTTTTAAACAAGCAGTAACATTATTATGTAAAAAAGATGAAATTTCTACCAAAAGAGATCAATTTTAAAACAAAAAAGGCAAATTTTTAACAAAACGATTAAATTTCAAACTAAAAAGTTAATTTTCAATCAAATAGTTGAATTTTTAAACCAAAAACTGGAATTTTCAAATCAAAAAGACGAATTTTCTACAAAAAAAAGTTTTCAATCTACACGAATTTTCTACAAACAATTGAATATTAAATGAAATGTTCATTTTCAATCAAATAGTTCAATTTTGCAATAATGAACTGGAATTTTCATATAAAAAAGACGAATTTCTAGCAATGTAATTAAATGTTCAACCCAAACAGATAGGAATTTTTAAGAAAAAAGGTACTTTCAATTTTCTAAAAAAAAAAAACAGTTGAACTCTCAACGAAAAATCTAATAATTGTATTTCCAAGAAAAAAGATTTTATAGTTTAATAAAAAGTTGAATTTTGAAAAAAATAGTTAAATCCTTAACCAAAAAAGATTAATTTTCAAGCAATTGCATTTTTAATTAAAAAATCTGAAATTTAAAATAAAATAGACTCATTTTCAAATCAGATTTACGAATTTTCAACAAAAACAATTGAATTTTTAATAACTAAGTTCATTTTCAACCAAATAGTTCAATTTTGAACCCAGAAATATGAATTTTCATTCTAATAGTTAAATTTTCAAACCAAAAATACGAATTTTCTACAAAGCAATTGAATATCTAGGAAGAAAGTTACTTTTTAATCAAATAGTTGAATTTTAAAACCAAAAAATAGAATTTTCAAACCAAAAAGTTGAATTGTCAAGCGAACAAGACGATTCTTGTACAAAACAGTTTAATTTTAAACCTGAAAATAGAGGTTTTCAACAAAAAAAAGTTAATTTTCAATCATAGTGTAATTTTAAAACCTAAAACTTAAATTTTCAATACAAAAAGACGAATTTTCTACAAAACAGTTTCATTTTCAGCCCGCAAATATGAGTAAAAAAAATACATTTTCAATCATAGTGTAATTTTCAAACCGAACAGTCAAATTTTCTTCATAACAATTAAATTTTATACCTAATAGTTGAATTTTATACCAAATTGTGGAGTTTTCAAGCCAAAAAGATGAATTTTCTATGAAAGGTTTGAATTTTCAAACAAACAAACATAGAAACAAAAAATAGAATATATTATATTTTTTGTTTGTTTCAATTGTTTATTTTATTTTGTTTGTTTTAACTGTTTATGTATTCTATCAAAAATTTGTCTTTTTCAATAATATTTAAATATTTTTTATTTGACATTTAAACTTTTGTTTTAATAATTACCTATAGGTAAGTTTTCAACAAAAAAGAAAATGAATTATTAAAACAAAACTTTAAATCTCAAATAAAAAATATTTAAATATTATTGAAAATGAATTATTAAAACAAAAGTTTAAATGCCAAATAAAAAATATTTGAATATGATTGAAAATGACAAATTTTTAACAACAAAAAAATGATTTTCTACGAAATAGTTTTATATTTTATACTAGAAAAGACAAATTTTTGATAGAATACATGAATTTTTAAACAAACAGTTGAATTTTCTACCAGAAAAGTTGAATTTTGAACCAAAAATGGAGTATTATTTTCAATTAAAAAAAATGTATCTATCAAACAGAATTTTCCACAAAACAGTTGAATTTTCAACAATGAAGTAAATTTTGAATAGTAAGTTCAAATTTCATAGAAAAATATAATAGTTCCTATTTCAAAAGAAAAAGATTTTAATTTAAAACATAAAAAATAGTTGGATTTGACCAAAAAATTAGAAAAAAATTCCAACTAAATACTTGAATCCTTAACTTAAACAGATTGATTTTCTACCAAGTAGTTGTATTTTTAACCGAAAAAATTCATTGTTCACCAAAAAAGATGAATTTTCTACCAGAGAAGACAAATTTTCAATAAAATACTTTTTTTTTAAATTATTTTGTGCCAAATAGTCGAATTTAATGCCAAATTGTGGAATTTTCAATCCGAAAATCTGAATTTCAAATCAATAAAAATAAAAATAGAATGGTTCAATTTTAATTTAAAAAAATAATTTTCAACAAAGAAGAAAATGTATTTTCTATAAAACAGTTGCAGTTTGTACGAAAAAAAAAATATTTTATTTCTAAATAATTCTCAACTCAAAGAAATTAATTTTCCACCCTACAGTTTCATTTTTAACAAAAAAAAAAAAAATAGATTTTCTACCAAGAAAAACAAAAGTAACGTACATATCATTTCTACCAAATTTTGGAATTTTTAACTTAAGAGTATGAATTATTAATAGAAAAGTTAATTTTCAACCAATCAGTTGAATTTTTATCAAAGTAGTTTAATTTTTAACCAAAAAATCCTCAATTAAAACAGATTAATTTTTAAATATGAAGTTTATTTTTTACCAAAAAAAGATGAATTTTTCACCAAATAATTGAATTTTCAACAAAATAAATAAACTTGTAACAAAATAGTGGATTTTTCGACTAAAAAATATGAATTTTCAATAAATTACATAAGTTTTCAACTAAATAGTTTAAAGAATGGATGTGGTGTAAATACAATTTTTATTTGCTAGATTTAGAGTTTATATTTTGTTCATTTCTAAAAATTTTTTACTAAATACTTTAATTTTGAAACTAAAAAAGATCCCTTTTGAATCGAAAATTTAGTACTTATATTTTGATTAAGGAGAATTAATTTTCAATAGAAAAGCACCATTTTCTACAAAATACCTACTTTATATTTGTACCAGATGGTTGAATTTTATAACAAATTGTGGAATTTTCAAGTCAAAAAGAGGAATTTCTTTTAAAAAGTTGAATTTTCAACCCGAGAATTTGAATTTTAAAAATAAAAATAAAAATATAATATGCAAGTTTCGATAAAATGCAATAATTTTTTAACCAGACTTGAATTTTCGACCAAAAAAGAGGAATTTTTAACAAAAAATGGAGTATGTAGTTGAATTTTTATTTAAGAGAATTAATTTTCTATTAAAAAAAAAAATTATCAAACATGAATTTCCTACAAAACAATTTATAGAATTAATAGATAGAAATAATTTTTAACAAAAAGTAGCGAATTTTTTCAACTAAATTAAATTTTTTTAATCAGCTTTTAATAAAGTTGTTTAAATTTTAACCAAAGATTTTAATTTTCAACCTAAAAAAATGAAATTTTAACGAAAAATGTATACGTTGATATTTCAACAGAAAAATATTTTTATATAAAATAAAAAATAGTTGGAATTAAGAAGCAAAAACAAATTCTCAACAAAATACTTCAATCCCTAACTATAATAGATTAATTTTCTACTAAATAGTTGAATTTTCAACTAAGAAGATTAATTTTCTATCAGAAAAGAAGAATTTTCAACCCCAGAATATGATTTTTCAACATTTTCAGTTAAAAGAATTAATATTTTAACTGCAAAAAACAACAAAATTTCAACTAAAATGATGAATGTTCAATCAAAAAAATAAATTTTAAGAAAACAATTTGAATTTTCAACCTTAAAAGATGAACTTTCAACGAAAAATGTAACATTTGATATTTCAGCAGAAAAATAGTTTTCATTTAAAACAAAAAATAGTTTAATTTAATCAATAAAAACAAAATTTTAACAAAATAGTTGAATCTTCAATTAAAAGAGATTAATTTTTAAACATAAAATTTATTTTTTACCAAAAAAGATGCATTTTTAACGAAATATATAAATTTTCAACTAAATAAATAATTTTGTTAACATAATAGTGCAATTTTCTACTAAGAAATATGAATTTTCATTCAAAAAGATTAATTTTCTAAAAAGTTGTAATTAAATACTATAATTTTTAGAACAAAAAGATGAGTTTTTAACCGATAATTTAATATTTTTGTGATTGGGGATAATTAATTTTTAATAAGAAATCACAATTTTCTACGAAATAGTTTAATTTCGTACCAGATGGTTGAATTTTATAACAAATTGTGGAATTTTTAAGCCTAAATTGCGAATTTTCCATAAAACAGGTGAATTTTCGAGAAAGTAATTAAATTTTCAGTTAAAAAAATTATTTTTAATTTTTTTTTTTAAATCAACAAAGACGAATTTTCATGAAAAAATACTCCAATCCTGTTCTAAAACATTAATTTTTAACCAAATAATTACATTTTTAACAGAAAAACTTGAAAATGTGAATTTTTGAATTAAAAAAAATAAACGTTGAACCTAAACAGATTAATTTTTAATTTAAAAAATATTAAATTTCTACAAAGTAGTCAATTTTCAATTTAAAATGTTTTTAGTCAAGGAAAAAAGAAAATTACCAGGAAATTGTTGAATTTCCAAGCATAAAAGACGAATTTTTAACAAAACAGTTGAATTTTCAATCAAGAAATATTGTTTTTTTTTTAAAACAAAATTGTTACATTTTCAACAAAATAACTCAATTTTAACCTGAATAATAAAATTTTGAACCAAAAAAGACGAATTTTTAACCAAAGATTTTATATTTAGTAGACATTTCAACCAAAAATAATTGGATTTTCTTTTTTATTGTAAATGAAAATTTTTAAAATAATCTAAATATTATTTTAAGAATAAAATTTTTAATAAGTTTATTTTTAATCCTTGAAAATTTTAATGATACTATTTTGAATATATTTTTGAAAATTTCTGGTTTTTTTTCTTCTTCTAGAAGTCCAAAGTATGGTTGTATTCGATAAAGCGGGACTCAAAATTACTTTTAAGTTGGAACGGTCGACAGATAATGCAGATTTGCTAATGATTAACATGTCGGCGCAAAATTTGGGATCGACCCCTTTGACTGAATTTCTATTTCAAGCTGCCGTTCCCAAGGTTAGTTTAAATATAAATTTTTGTATAGATTTTTATATAAATTTTTATAAAAAATTTTATATTTAATTATAATTTAGGGCGTTTCTAAATACTTGATTATTTTACAGACATTCCAGTTGCAAATGTTATCACCTTCCGGTACTGTTATTCCCCCTGCGGGACAAGTTACTCAAGTATTAAAAGTGACGAATATCCATAAAGTAAGTACAAAATTTATAAATAATTAATTTTTTTAATTACATAAATATTAAATATTATCCTTTCCTTGCCTAGAATTGTCAGGGAATTTTTATATACCCGGGAAAACCTCGAAATGTTAGCGAATTTTTTTTTTTTTAAGTCACGCAATTTTTTCCAGAGCGTGCTGAATTTTTTTTAAAATTACAATAGAAAATTGAATAAAAATGATTCTTTATTTGCAAACGTATTTTTTTTGTTGGAAATAATTTTTTTTTTTATCTAAAAATTTAACTAGTCTATTTTTGACTGGAAATTGATAGTTTTTAGTATAAAATTCAAGTATCTGATTTAAAATCCATGTATTTTGTGGAAAATTCATTCTTGTCCCTTGAAAATTCAACAGTTTGTTTGCAATTTTTTCGATCTTGACTGAAAAATCTCTCTCAGCTAAAACTTGAATTATTTTGTAACCTTTTTTGTTTTAATTCAACTGATTTTGACTAAAGATTACAATTTTTTTTTTTGTTGAAATAACAATTACTGCATTTTTCGTTCAGAATTCATCTGTTTTGGAATGAAAATTTGATTACTTGGTTTGAAATTCATACTCTTTTGTTAAAAATTAATTTTGTTTGTGGAAAATTCATTATTTTAATTGAAAATTTATCTCCTTGGTTGTAAAATGAGCAATTTGGTTGAAAAATTGTTTTTTCTTGGGCTGAAAATGAATTTTTTTCACCAAAGATGTAACTGTTCCAGTTAAAACTTTAAATATTTTGTTGAATTTTATTTTATTTTTTTAAACTGAAAACGTAACTATTCCAGTTAAACATTTTATAATTTCAGTTAAAAATTAATTTTTTCGTGAGGTATTAATTGCTTTTAACTCATTTAATTTTTGTCTTAAAATTTTTTATTGGTTAAAAATTCGTCTTTTTATTAAAAATAAATTTTCTGTATTGAAAATTCACCTTTTTCGTTGAAAATTCAATTATTGTAGGTAAAGACTCATAATTTCAGTTGAAAATTCATCTTCCTGCAAAATTGAACTATTCCAGTTGAAGATTCATAATTTTAGTAAAAATGCATCACTTTCTTCAAAAATTTAACTATCAAAAATTAATTTTCAACCCTACAGTTCCATTTTTACCAAAAAAAATTTACAAATATTTGTTGGCAATTTATCTTTTTTTAGTTGAAAATTCATATATTTTGTTGAAAATTTATCAGATTGTTTAAAAAAATATCTTTTTTAGTTGAAAATTCGCATTTTTTGGTAGAAACTAATCTTCTTATTTGGAAATTCATCTTTTTCGTTGAAAATTTAATTATTTTAGTTAAAAATGTATAATTTTAGTTGAAAATTGATCTTTTTGGTTGAACCTTAATTTTTTAAACTAAAAATATTACTATTCTTTTTTTTTCACAATTTATCTTCACTAGTTGAAAATTCATCTTTTTTGATAGTAATTAATCTTGTAGGTTGAAATTTTATCTTTTCGGTTTAAATTTCACCTTTTTTGTTTAAAATTTAACTATTTCAATTGAAGGTTCTTCATTTAAGTTGAAAATTCAATTATTCTGGTAAAAAATTCATCATTTTAGTTGAAAATTAATTTTCTCCGTTAAAAATTCCACTATTTGGTTGAAAAATCGTATTTTTTAGTGGAAAAGTCAACTATTTCTTTGAATTTTCCACTAGGAGATTAAGTTCCACAAAAAAAAACAAGAATTTTCAACTAAAAAAAATAGAAGTATTGTCAACCATAAATTGAGTAGTTAAAGTTACAGTTAAAAAATTAATGTGGATTGAGAGAGATAAATTTGCGTCTAAAATGATAGGATATTCAATTGAAATATTTACATTTATAGTTAGAAAAGAAATATTTAAAAAAAAATAATAATATTCAACAAAAAATCGTTACATTTTAAAATAAAGTGATGAATTTTCAAGTAAAATTATGGATCTTTAATTGAAATAGTTGATTTTTTTCAAAAAATAAATTTTTAACAAAGAAGATTAATTTCTACCAAAAAAAGACGAATTTTCAATGAAAAAATATTGTTTTTCAACAAAAAATTGCTTAGTTACATTTTGAGTTAAAGAAAACGACTAAGTTTCAAAAAATAGTTGAATTATCAAGCAAAAAATTCTAAAAATCGTAGGAAAAATTCGACTTATTTTAACAGATATTTTGAAGTTTAGAAAAAATTTCAAAAATAATTTGAAATTTCAAAGATGTAAAACAATGTTCAGATTTCTTAAGATTTTCAAATAAAATTTTGAAACTTGTCAAGGGTGTTTAAGCTATTTAAGATGGAAATAATTTAAGAAGTGTTCAGTTTTTGAAAAAATTTATTTTTTAAATTTCTGATGTTTCTAGATTAAAATTGCTTAAAATAATATAATTTTGAAAATTGTAGAGTTCATTGATTGTACGTCCATTTTATACAATTTTATTTTTATTGAACATTTGAGTACAAAATTTTTGAATTCAAAAACTTTTAGGTTCAATTTTAGAAACTTTTTTGGTAGAAAATCGAGCTGTTTATTAGTAATTTTTTTTTAATTGAAAAAAAAAATTTTTTTTTAAACTAAAAATGAAAATACTATTCCAGTTGATTAATTTTTCAACTGAAAATTTAAATGTCCATTTTTGTTTGAAAATTGACCTTTTCTTGTTCGAAATTTAACAATTTGAATATTTATTATTTTAATTATTTGGTTGAAAGTTGAAGTTAAAATTAATTTCTTTGGTTGAAATATGAGCCATCTTATTGCAAACTTTTTTTTTCTTTGATGAAAATGACATTTTTTCTGGTTTAAAATTCAACTATTTTATTTAAAGAATAAAGAATGTAATTATTTTTTTTTTATGTTTTGTGTTTTGTTTTGTCAAAAGTTAGTTTTTCTGTGGAAAGTAATTTTTTAAACAGAAAATTATATTTATTTCAATTGAATATTCCATAGTTTTAGTTGAAAATTAATGTTTTTAACTTGAAATATAATTATTTAAGTTTTGGTCAACAATTTATCTTTTTTGTAAAAATGAATAATTTGTTTAGTTAAAAATTCAACTATTTCAGTTGAAGATTCATTATTTTAGTAAAAAATTCATCAGTTTCGTTGAAAACTAATTCCTTCAAATGAAAATTTAACTGTCCATTTTGGTTGCAAATTGATTTTATTTGATTCAAAATTCAACCATTTTTATGATAATTTGTCTTTTTTACTTTAAAATTTAACTATTTCCTTGAAAATTCACATATTTTGTTAAAAATTGATCTTATTTTTTTGGCAGAAAATTATCTTTCTTTTTGCAACGTAATCTTGTTCAAAAATTCTTCTTTTCAGTCAAAAGTTCAAGTATTCCAGTTAAATATTTATCATTTTGGTTGAAAATTAAGATTCAAGGTGGGAAATAAAATTATTAGTAGAAAATTTAATTATTTTGCTAACAATAAATTTCTTTTGTTTTCTAAATATTTAGATTTTTAACAGAAAATGTATGCATTTTATTTTTGGTAGAAAATGCGCCTTCTTTGAATAAAAATTCAACTATTTGGTTGATAATTTATATTTTTTTATTTAGAAATTAAATTGTGCGTTTTAAAATTTATTTAATTTGTAAAAAAATTCGCATTTTTTGTAAGAAATTAATCTTTAAGTTCTTAGTTAAAAATTATAACTTTGGTTGGATGTTAAATTTTTCAACTGAAAATTTAAAAATTTCATTTTGAATGGAAAATTGACCTTTTCTAGTTCAAAAATTTAACAATTCAGATGTAAATTTGGTTTGTTTAATTGAAAATTCATTTATTTCGTTGAAAATGCACATATTTTGTTTTAAAAAAAAACACCTTTTAGGTAGAAATGATTTTTTTTTTGAAAGTTAGCTTCATTGCTTTTACATTCATCATTTTAATTTAAAATTTACTTTTTTGGTTGAAAAATGAGCTGTTTGATTGAATAATGGTTTTTTCTTTGAATGAACATCAATTTTTCTACCGAAAATCTAACTATTTTATTGAAAAATTGTGATTTTTTTTTTGTTGAATATAATTTTTTTTAAACTAAAAATGAAAATACTACTTTTTTTGTTTGAAAATTGACCTTTTCTTGTTCGAAGTTCAATTATTTGGATGAAAATTATATTTTTCTTTGGAAGTTAATCTTCTTGTTTAAAAATTCTTTGTTTTCCGTTAGAAATTCAAGTATTTCAGTTAAATATTTTATTGAAAACTTCTTTTTTCTTTGAATGAAAATGGAATTTTTTGTCGAAAATTTAACTATTTTGTTGAAAATTGGTTTCTAATTTGTTTAAAAATGATTATTTATTTGAAACAAGAATGTGAACTATTATTCCAGTTCAATAGTCCATAATGTTAGTTAAAAATTTATCTCTTTAGTTGAACACTCATTTTTTAACTGAAAATTTAATGATTCAATTTTTTGTTGCAAAATTCTTCTTTTATTTTAGTTAAAAATTCATTTTTCTGTAACTATTTTTTTTTAAAGTAAGTTTTGGTTATTAAAAGTTAGTTTATTTGTTGAAAGTAATTTTTTCAACAGATAATTATATTTATTCCAATTAAATATTCCATAGTTTTGGTCGAAAATTCATTATTCAGATGAAATAAAATCACTTGCCTGAAAGTTAAACTCTTTTGTTAAAAACAAATGCTTTTTGGTTGAAGATCCATCATTTTAATTAAAAATTAATTTCTTTGTTTAAAATGTGACTAATCTTATTAAAAACTTTTTGTTCTTTGGATGAAAATGGATTTGTTTTCGCCGAAAATTTAACTATTTTGTTGAAAATTTTGTTTCTATTTTGGTTAAAAGTTATCATTTATTTGAACTGAGAATTTGAACTATTATTTCAGTTAAATAGCCCATAATGTTATTTAAAAATTCACCTCTTTGGTTGAACACTTCTTTTTTGACTAAAAATGTAATTATTCAATTTTTTGGATGGTAAATTATCTTTTTTTGTTGAAAATTAATTTTTCTGGTTTAAAATTCAAGTATTTCAGTTGAAGATTTACAATTTTATTTGAATTTTTTTTTTTTAGTTGGAAATTTATTTCAATTGAATATTCCATAGTTTTTGTTAAAAATTTAACTTGAAATTTAATTATTTAAGTTTTGGTCAGCAATCGATTTTTTTGTTGTTGTAAAAATAAATTATTTATTTTCTTGAAAATTCAACTATTTCAGTTGAAGATTCAGTGTTTTAGTAAAATTCATCTTTTTGGTTTGAAATTCACCACTGAGATTGGAAATTGAACCATATTCTTGAAAATACCTTGACATTTTTAACCGATACATTTTTTGTTGAAAATTGATATTTTTTATTGCAAAATTTAGATATTTGTTTGAAAAAAAATTTTTTTTTGCAATATTTTGCTCTGTTCTTTTAAAGGATGTTTGGAATGAACGTCACGTATTTAAAAAAAAAATGTTTAAGTTTTGCGGCAGATATGAATATGTTATTTTTAGATAAGAAGCGGGAAAATTGAAAAACTTTGACCGCGAAAAAAGCGGGAAAGGACCGAGAATTTCAAATCGCCGACCGAATAAATGTGAATTCATTTATTTGTTTCTTTTTCCAGGCCTCGCTGAGAATGAGACTGCGCATTTCTTATACGGGATTGGCGGGTCCTGTATTAGAACAAGCGGAAGTAAACAATTTTCCGTCGTTATTAGCGCAGTGACAGCAGATGATACTGAAGTCAATTGTACATATGCCTGCCTAATAAATAAGTGAGTCTTGAATAGACTGAATCCTAATCTCACCTTTGCGATCATCGCTTTGAAAATAGCGATCTTTCGTTCCAAAGAAATATTGTTGCTGGAAGAAAAAATAGTTTACACCCGAGAAAAGGTAAATCCCCTCCCTCTCTCTCCTCTCGCTGCTCTAAATTCTAAATTCTATAACCTAATTTTATTTGCTGTAGCTGAGCTACACATAAATCACACGAGTTTAGATTTAAGGAGGATGTGATAGTAGGCGAATCGTCTTGCAACATAATTAATTGCCACTTGAGACAATACTATCTCTATTAGTCAATGCATATTTTATGAAATAAATCAGTATTATTTTGAATAACAATAATGGTAAGTAAAAGTTTTTCACGCAGTTCTAGATAATTCCGCAATTATAAAAAAGTTCACTCTATGATTTTGTAAAATGTTGATAAAATATGTTAAAATTATTAAAGTTTGAAAATTTAAATTTAAAGGTCCTGTCTGAACTATGAAACGTACAATGCTCATCATTCGTTCCTTTATGAACTCTTGTAATGAGCAAAGTTGAAAAACTTGGGTAAGATATAAAAAAAACGAACGTTTTTTCTGTATAGAAAAATATCTCACTATTTTGTCTATAAAAAAACGTTTTTTTCTGTACAGAAAAATTTTAAATATAGAAAAAAAAAACAGTGACGGTTTTTTTTTCTTTATGTTTTGTCTTCATAAAAAAAAACGTAACATGGGTATTTTCTACACAGAAAAATATTCGATATTGAAAAATAACACACGTTATTGATTTTTTTTTACCATTTTGCCTTAATGTAAAAACGTAACATATGTTTTTTCTATACAGAAAAATATTTGGCATAAATATCACTCATTTCATGGGTTTAATTTATCATTTTGTCCTCATAAAAAAACGTATCATGTGTTTTTTCTTTATAGAAAAAACACACATGACGGTTTTCTCTCTCAATATTTTGTCTTCATAAAGAAACACGCAACGTATGTTTTTTTTTAAATATAGAAAAATGTTTGACATGGAAAAATACATTTTACGGATTTTTTAAACAATTTTGTTTTTATGAAGAAAACGTAACATGTTTTTTTGCACAGAAAAATATTTGTTATAGTAGAAAAAACACATGTTACGGAATTTTTAAACAATTTTGTCTTTTATGTTACGGTTTTTTCCCGAAGTTCGGTTTTTAAAAAAACGTAACATGTGTTTTTTCTGTAGAGAAAAATGTGCGATGTAGGAAAAAACACATGTTACGGGGGCTTTCTCACTATTTTGTCTATAAAAAAACGTTAAATGTTTTTTTATAGAATATGTTTTGGATTTTCGTCTATTATTTTGTCTTCATGAAGTAAACGTAACACGTAATCTTTTCTGCATAGAAAAATATTCGATACAGAAAAACACATGTTTGGTATTTATAAAAAAACGTAACATATGTTTTTTTTCTGTACAGAAAAATCTTAAATATAGAAAAAATACACGTGACGGTTTTTTTTTCTTAATATTTTGTCTTCATAAAAAAACGTATCATGTGTATTTTCTTTATTGAAAAATATTCGATATAGAAAAAACACACATGACGGTTTTTTTCTCAATATTTTGTCTTCATAAAGAAACACGCAACGTGTCTTTTTTATTTGTATATAGAAAAATGTTTGTCATAAAAAAATACATTTTACGGATTTTTTAAACAATTTTCTTTTTATGAAGAAAACGTAAAACGTGTTTTTTTGGACAGAAAAATAGTTATAGCAGAAAAAACACATGTTACGGATTTTTAAAACAATTTTGTCTTAATGTAAAAACGTAACATATGTTTTTTCTATGCAGAAAAATATTTGGCATAAATAACACTCATTTCATGGGTTTATTTGATCATTTTGTCCTCATAAAAAACGTAACATGTGTTTTTTCTCTATACAAAAGAATTCGATACAGAAAACCCCAATGTTACGAATTTTTTCTCATTATTTTGTCTCTATACAAAAACTAAACATATGTTTTTTCTGTATAAAAAATATTTGGCATAAAAAACACTCGTTTCATGGGTTTATCTTACCATTCTGTCCTCATAAAAAACGTATCATGTGTTTTTTCTTTATAGAAAAATATTCGATATAGAAAAAAACACACATGACGGTTTCTCTCTCTCAATATTTTGTCTTCATTAAAAAACGTAACATGTGTTTTTTCTGCACGGAAAAATATTCGTTATAGTAGAAAAAAACACATGTTATGGATTTTTTAAACAATTTTGTCTTCATGAAGAAAACGTAACATGTGTTTTTTCTGTATAGAAAAATATGCGATGAACAAAAAACACATCTTACGGGGTTTTTCTTCAAAATTTTGCCTTTATAAAAAAACGTAACCTGTGTTTTTTCTAGGTAGATATATAGAAAAATATTCGGCATAAAAAAATAAATTTTACTGGTTTTTTCTCACTATTTTGTTTAAAAAAACGTAACGTTTATTTTTTTCTGTATGGAAAAATATTTGGCGTAAAAAAATATATTCCACGTTTTTTTCTCAACGTTTTGCCATCATAAAAAACGTAGCATGTGTTTTTTACACGAAAAAGTATTCCATAAAGAAAAAACACATATTACAGATTTTTTTACCATTTTGTCTTTATGAAGAAAACATAACATGTGTTTTGTACTGTGTAGAAAAATATTCGAAATAGAAAAACACATTTACGGTTTTTTTTCTGACCATTTTGTCTTCATAAGAAAAATGTGACAAATGTTTTTTCTGCAAATATTATTATTCGATATAGAAGAAATACATATTACGGATTTTTCACTATATTGTGTATAAAAAACGTAACATGTGGTTTCTCTACACATAAAAATATTCGATATAAGAAAAACACATGTTACGGTTTTTGTTTCTTATCATTTTGTCTTTACAAAAAAAAAGAGAAACCTATTATGTGTTTTTTCTATATCGAAAAACATTGATTTAGAAAAACATATGTTTCTCTCATAATTTTGTCTTTATAAAAAAAACGTAACATGTGTTTTTTCTGTATAGAAAAATATTTGACATAAAAAAATATATTTCACGGTTTTTTTTCAACATTTGGTCTTCATAAAAAACGTAGCGTGTGTTTCAATACACAGAACAGTAAGAAAAGTATTCGATAACAAAAAAAACATCTTAAGAATTATTTCATTATTTTGTCTTTATAAAAAAGACTTGATATTTTTTTATGCAGAAGAATATTCGATATAGGAAAAAAAACAACACTTTTTACGATTTTTTATTCACCATTTTTTCTTTATAAACAAACGTAACATATGTTTTTTTTATATCTTACAGAACTTTATTAACTTCGCTCATTATTCATTTTTAAATTAAAGTTTTTGTTCATTTTAAATTCAGGGAATTTTTTTATAGCGTTCCAAATTTTCTTTAAATTGTAATATAAAATAAAATAACAGGATTTTTTAATTTTCTAAATGTAGCTTTATTTTACTCGACTTAACTAATCATTTTGTGGAAAACTAGTTAATTTTTAGTTGGAAATTAATTTTTTTAACTGAAAATGTAACTAATTCAGTTGAGAATTGAAATTTTATCATGAAAATTAGTTTTTTTCGCTTAAAAATTAATTTTTTTTTAATTTATCCATTCAATTTTTCATTGAATTTTCGTAGATGAAAATTTGTATTTTTTGGTAGAAAATATATCTTTTTGGTTGAAAATTCAACAATTTCAGTTAAATCTTCATAATTTTAGCTGAAAGTTAATCTGTTTGATTTAAAATTCATCTATTACAATTGAAAATTCATCATTCTAGTTGAAAATTTATCACATTGCTTGATAATTTAACTATCTTGTTAAAAAATCATTTTTTAACATTAATTGTTTGAACTGAAAATTTAACTATTCTATTTTTTGTTGATAATTTTTTTTTTTTAGATAAAAATTCAACTACATGCTTGAAATTGATATTTCCTGTTGAAAATTTATGTATATTTTTTTTAAATCGCCTTTTTTGATATAAAATGCATCTTTTTGATTCAAGAATTTTTTAACAGGCCGAATGATAAAAAAATACTAAAAATTAAAGTTGGAAAAAAGCGTTTAAAGTATATATTGGCCGATTAGAATATGTATTGGCTAACACAGATCAAAAATGTTTTAATTAATTATGTTTTACGTTTCTGAAACTACCGCAGGATTCTTTTTAAGGAGATGTATGATTGGGAGCAGAAAAACACTTCAAGGCTTTTTTAGATTCTTAAAATGGACGGAACCTTATCGATATGTGACATATCCTTAGGAATTTCAATTTTATAAGGTTCTCTTTGAAAATTATTTATTTTGCTTACTGACTGTTTTATTTTGTATTTTTTTTAACATTTTTTTTTTACAACAAAGCCTTGGCGTGTCAAAATTCTTTCAACCTCTCACCGATTCCTTCAATCGATTTTTAAAATTATATAAATTTATCTATTTTTTATAGGTGGGACACTACAGTGGATAATGAACCTAAAGTCAATAATTATTAATTAAAAGCACAAATATACGAAAAATAATAAATTTTCATTTATTAATAAGTGTAGTTTCTTAAATATTAATTATATTCAGGGTGCCGGTGGACCAGGAAATCGTGAAAATTTTCAGCAGAAAAATCTGTCCAAGTCCGATTTCAACAGTTTTCTTTTTAAATAATTAGCTAAATTGGTATTTTTTTTAATTATGATAATTTATAATGCGTTATTCGAAAATATTTTACTTAAAAAATCTTCCATTTCAGATTTTTATTTTTAGTGTATATTTTTAATATAAAGAATTTTAAAATGCAGTCTTGAAGACTCAAACAATAAAAATTAAGAGCGTTTGAAGTTCAAATTTAATTAGAAAGAAAGAAATGGGATATTTTTAAATAAATCTGAACTTAAAGTATAAAAAACTAAACAATAATTTGATTTGACAAAATGATTCTCAAAACGTTCAAATTTTAAGAATTTCCAAATTGTAACTGTTTCAATTCGAAAACCATAATCATGAAAAAAATATAAACGTGCGATTGAAATTTTATAAACAATTTTGAGCTTAAAAATAGCTTCATAATAATATCTTTATTCGTAATATGTTTTCATTAAATTAAAAATATTGGTTCAGTCTAAAATATTCAATTTTAACCCATTTAATTAAAAAAAAAAATTAATTAGGAAAAAGAATAATTATTTAATAAAAAGTAAACAATTTGAAACTGAATTGTGTGATAATTTTCAATTTTTTGATATTTTTCCCTTTGAATCGTTAGAATTTCAAAGAGCTTTTAAACTTTTAACGTTAAAATTTTAATGGTTCAATTTACTAAATATTTCCTATAATTTTTAGAAAATACTACAAATTTTTTAAAAATCCTTAAAATTTCCCAGGTTATTTTTTGACAATTTAAAAATTCCTTTAAAATCTTTATAAATATTCTGTTGAAATAATTTTTCAAAATGAGAAATCGTTTTCAACTTTCGTAGGAATCTAAAGAAAATGTTTTTATTCTTCTGAAGCCTTTTACAATTCTTAAAAAGCTTCAAAATTTTTTTTTTTTAAATCAGCGAAAATCTCCATTTTGTTTTAAATTAGGGTATCATTTCAAGTTTTAAATTGACTTCAAATCTTTTCAGAATTTCTACATGAAAATTTTAAGGCATTTTTCTAAAATTTCCAGTATTTTCTAAAAATTGTAGGAAAAATTGAATTAATTTTGGGAGATATTTAGAAGTTCTGAAAAAAATTTCAAAAATAATTTAAAATTTGAACAAATTTTAAACAACTTCCAGATTTCTCAAGCTTTTGGAGCTTTTCAACGATATTTAAACTATTTGAAATTAAAATAATTGCATTTCTGATGTAGGAAGTTTTCAGATAAAAAAATTTCCATTTTTAATGTTACTACACAAATTTTTTAATTAAAAAACTTTTAAACTTCAATTTTAAAAGTTTAAAAAATCATTTTAAAAATTCTAAATATCTCTTAAAATTACTCTAATTTTTCTACAAAGAAGGGTTCATTTGTTATTAATAAATCCAAATTTTATGGACCTTTTTAAAATTTTCAGTTTTTTTTTTTTAATTGTAGGAAAAATGCAATTGATTTTAAAAGAGATTTAGAAGTTTTGAAAAAATTTCAATAATAATTTTCAATTTGAAAAAATGTACAACAACTTCTAATTTAAGGACTGTTAGGTTAAAACAAAATTTAATTTTTCAATTTTTAATGTTTCTGGCTTAAAAGTACTTATGAAAAAATGTTTATAATTTTTGGTTCGATTAAAACGGCAACCCTGCAAATTAAATTAATGATTTAAAATAAATTAGTATTTTAAATTAATGATGATCTGCTATAGGTTTATTATCCATCAAGTGTTAACTACAGGGATCACAGGTTTTCCCCTATTTGTCTCAGTTTCCCCTTTTTGTCTTTTGAAAATTCTCCTTTTCATTTAGTAAAAATTAGGCAAAAAGAAATCAAAACTACAGGTTTGAAGTTCGGAACTCTTGCGTCTCAAATTTTATTTTTAAATTTTACAAAGAAAAAAGTTTTAAATTTGTTTACTTGACCGATTTCAAACTAAACTACTACTATTTAGAATTAATTGGATGACTATTTATTTGGCAATGGTGCAACCCGTTTTAGAACAAAAAAATTTAATCGGTAACTTTTTTGGATGGATTGAAATGTTTATTGGATTCAATTTCAAATTTTCTTTAATTTTCAATAGGTGAATTTTTAACAAGTGCAAATTTATATCTCAATTTTCTACAATTTTATACAGTTGAAAATTCAATTGTTTAAAATTGAAGAAAACTGAAAATTCAATTTTTGAAAATTAAAAATTAAATCTGCAACTGTTTAAAATTAGAAAAAATTGATAATTGCATTTTCAATGGATGAATATTCAACTTCTTTTGAAAATTGAAGAAAATTGATAATTGAATTATCATCATTAAAAAAATTCAATAGTTGAAAATAAAAGATAATTGATAATTGATAAATCAGCATTAGAAAATTAAATTGTTGAAAATTGAATTATTAATTGCTGAAAATTGATAAAATAATTGAATTCCAGAGCTGAAGATTTTATTCTTTAAAATTGATTTTTCACCTGCTGAAAATACAGTAAACAATTGAAAAAATTATTAATTGTAATTTTAACCTTGGGCATTTCAATTATTAAAAAGAAAACTGAAAATTCAATTGTTAAAAATGTAATTTTCAACTTTTGAAAATTAAATAAAAATGATAACTGCATTTTCAACAAATAAGAATTCAATTATTGAAAATTGGAGAAAAATGATAATTTAATTATCAACAGTAGAAAATGCAACTATTGAATATTGAAGATTGTTGAAAATTGAATTATTAACTGCTGAAAATTGAAGGAAATAATTGAATTTTAGAGTTGCAAATTATATTGTTTAAAATTGAAAAAAAAAAATTAAAGTTGAAAATTCATTTGTTGAAAATTGAACAGTATTTTAAATTGAATCATTAATTGCTGAAAATTGAAGAAAATTTGTAATTGAATTTTCAACGGTGGGAAATTTTATTGTTGAAAATGAAAGAAAACTGAAAATACAATTGTTAAATTTTTTATTTTCAGGTGTTCAAAATTTTAAAAATTAATAATTGAATTTTCAAACTGACAATTTAATTCTTGAAAATTGAATATTCAATTGTTGAAATTGGAAAAGAATGATAATTAAATTATTAAAAGTAGAAAATTTAATTGTTTCAAATTGAAGAGAATTGAAAATTTAATTATTAACTGCTAAGAATTGCATTTTTAACTGTTGAAAATTTAAGAAAAATGATCATTGAATTTATAAAAAGTGGAAAATGCAACCTTTGAATATTGAAGATAATTGAAAATTGAATTTTTAACTGCTGAAAATTGAAGAAATTAATGAAATTTCAGAGTCGAAAATTCTATAGTTGAAAATAAAAGAAAACTGAAAATTCAATTCTTGAAAGTTAAATTTTTAATTGTTGAAAAGCTGTTGAAAACTGAATATTCAACTGTTGAAGATTGAATTATATTAACTGTTGAAAATTTAATTATTAATTGTTGAAAGTTTAATTGTCCGACGTTGAAAACTCAAGAAAATTAATAATTGAATTTTCTACACTGGGAACTTATATTGTTGAAAAATGGAAGAAAACTGAAAATTCAATTGTTAAAAATTGAATCTTCAATTCTTGAAAATTAAAGAAAATTGATCATTTGTTTTTCAATAGATCAGAATTTAATTGGAGAAAAATGATTATTAAATTATCAATAGTAGAAAATGAAATTAATTGAAAATCGAAGATAATTGAAAATTGGATTGGTAACTGATGAAAATTGAAGAAATTAATTAGAAATTAGAAAGAATTATAGAAGAAATGAATTGAAAACTAAATTTTTAACTGTTGAAAATTAAGCAGTTGAAAATTAAATATTCAACTCGTGAAATTTGATTATTCAACTGTTAAAAATTGAATATTCAACTATTTAAAATTGACTTAACAACTGTTGAAAATTTAATTTTTAACTGTTAAAAATCGAAAATTAATAATTGAATTTTCAACACTGGGAACTTCTATTGTTGAAAAATTGAAGAAAACTGAAAATTAATTGCTAAAAATTTAATTTTCAACTCTTGAAAATGATGAGAAATTAAATGTAAATAATTATTGAGAATTTAATTGTTGAAAATTTGAGAAAAATGATAATTTAATTGTTATGTAACAAATGCAATTGTTAAAATTTGAAGAAAATAATTAATTTTAGAGTTGAAAATCTTATTGTTGAAAATTTAAGAAAACGGAAAATTCGATTGTTGAAAATTAAATTTTCAACTATTGCAAATTAAATATTCAACTGGTGAAATTTGAATATTCAACTGTTGAAAATTAAATATTCAACTATTCAAAATTGACTTAAAAACTGTTGAAAATTTAATTTTCAACTGTTAAAAATCGAAGAAAATTAATAATTGAATTTTCAACAGTTGGAACTTCTATTGTTGAAAAATTGAAAATGAATTGCTAAAATCTTAATTTTCAACTCTTGAAAATGATGAGAAATTAAATTTAAATAATTAATGAGAATTTAATTGTTGAAAATTGAATATTCAATTGTTGGAAATTTGTGAAAAATGATCATTCGATTGTTGAAAATTAAATTTTCAACTGTTGCAAATTAAGCAGTTGAAAATAAAATATTCAACTGGCGAAAATTGATTATTCAACAGTTGAAAATTGAATATTCGACTAGTTAAAATTGACTTAACTGTTGAAAATTTAATTTTCAAGTGTTAAAAATCGAAGAAAATTAATAATTCAATTTTCAACAGTGGGAACTTCTATTGTATAAAAATGGAAGAAAACTGAAAATTAATTGCTAAAAATTTAATTTTCAACTTTTGAAAATTATGAGAAATTAAATTTAAATTTTCAACTCTTAAAAATTACGAGAAATTAAATTTAAATAATTAATGAGAATTTAATTGTTATGTAAAAAATGCAATTGTTGAAAATTGAAGAAAATAATTAATTTCAGAGTTGAAAATTCTATTGTTTGTAAATTTAAGCAAACTGAAAATTCGATTGAAAACTGAAAATTGAAAATCGAAAAAAATTAAAAATTAATGAAACTTAATAATGAAAGAATACTTAACATTGAGTTTTAAACAGTTGAATTTTCTTTTGTTTTTAACAGTTGAGTTTATGAGAACTTAAAAAATAAAAATTTCAATTCATAAAAAAAAATTCTGAAGAGGCGATTTTTTTCGAAAACTGATCACTACTGGCAAATAATATTTTTTTCCGGTACTTTTTCCTCAAAAAAATTATCCCATTTTCCGTTTTTTGAGCTTCTTTTTGTACTGTGATCCCTGTGAAAAATCTCAGTTTGTTCGCCATCAGAAATTGCGTCAAGAAAGCTGTTATCGACGTATGACACAAACTTGGAACAATCGAAATAGCAATTTCGCCATGCTTTATTTGCAGTCGAATCTTCTTGCTCATATTCCACTGGTTTTGTAAATAACAGGTGTACTGGCTATTTTAAATGAAATGCGTGCAAGATTGAGAATATTGATATCTAAATGAAAATAATTTCGATTGAAAATGCAGTCCTTCAGTTAAATTTTTTTTTAAATAATCATATTTTATTGTGAAAACGTTTGTTGTTTTAAATTAAAATTTAAATTCTGATGCTTTCAAGTGATTTTTGAATCCGAGAAGTGCTTTGAAGCCGAGAAATAAAATCGTTTTTTTCAGGTGAGAAGAAGAGTTTGTTAATAATTATTGTCGATAGAAAACAAATCCTTATTACTGATTGTTTTTATACGTCGCTTGTAATTATCAAATGTTATGTACATATTAGATAGAAATGATCGCGATGATCGATTATAAACAATAAAAGGGGGTAAAAAAAATTCAATTCAGGGCTCTTTGTAGTAATGTGTACGCAAAATGCAATACCAATTGTCTTGGCATACGCGAGAGGCAATTAAAAGGAATAAATTTCTTGAAATTGCTTTTTGAGCGGATCTGCGCTCTTGTCCCAATTTAAAATTTCCATAACTTTCGCTAGATTTACCATTCAAACTAAAAGAAAAAAGGAAAGAAAAAAAAGAGTATAAACGCCAGAGTAAGAAATAGTTTTTATACATATTTTTGAGTGATGGTATTATTTTGTTGAATCATGGGAGAGCTGTATGCTGTTTGTCTCAATGAAATTGCTCTTGGTTGTACTTTATTGGCAAAAATCAATTCAGATTATTAAAATTCTGAAATAGTGTAGGATGGAGATTTTTTTACGGGACCTACGGCATTAATCACTTGTTTCTATTTTGCGAAAAATGATGTATAAGCAGTGATATATTGTACTTAATTAATTTATTGCCTTTCTAGTTTTTGAAAATTTGATTTTTTATTACTATGAAAGGCAGAATAATCAAGATAGGGGAAAGAATTGCGAATAAAATGATGATAAAAAATTGAGTTTGCTTTCTTTTTCGAGGCAAAAATGGAATTGGCCAGAACAGCTTTAGGCAAAAAAAAAAGAAGAAAGAAAAAGAATAAATAATAAATAAATAATGAGAAAATGCTTGTAAACGTATGCGTGCTTGAAGTGGCCTTGCCCTGAATTCTACGACACAGCATCGGCTCTTCGATGTAAAAAGCTCTGCCTAGCTCTGTAATAATTTCACCTGAGGGAAAGTTCAACTTTAGGAAGCAGAAATTTTACATTAGATTACAAAAAAAAATTTTTTTAACTTGTCTCCTCATGTAAAATTATTGCAGATTTGTTTTCCATATTACACTAGTTTTATAAATATAAATATAATATAAATATAAAGTAAATATATATATAAAGTATTGTACAGAATTATCTAAGCGTGTTAATTTCTGAGACTCGAATTTCTTTTTTTAAGTTCCCGACTTTGAGAAATTTGCAAGCTGGGGTTCAACCTGTATGCAAATCAATTACGAGAATAATAATTAATGACACAGATGCTGTATATAATTTTTAGCGAATCAACGTGTGAAAATAAAGTGTATTTTTATTCCTTAAAATGTTTTTTCTTCTTCAGATTTTCTTGTTTTGAAAACTGAAGTTTTCTGATTCCGTTGTGAACCTAATTTTTAAATATGGTTTCGCGCGAAATAAAAGATGAAAATAAAAATATTTGTAAGAAAGTATTAGTATTATAGTGTTCTCACTTGTTACAAACATCACACTCTTTCCCCTATTTCCCGTTTTTATTATTTTTAAACGAAATTTATCCTTTTCTCCCGTTTTCAAGAAAATTCTCCTTTTCCAGTTTTTTTTAGCTTAAATGCGAACTGGATTTTTATAGAAACCAATGAGAAAATCAAACTATTTTGTACTGAGAATTAATCATTTTTTATTCATAAGTCATAAGTTTTCCGTTCAGAATTAATTTCCTTTCATCAAAAATGATACTATTTGGATGAAAGTTTACTTCTTTTTTTTTTTTTAAATTCATTTTTTTAAATAGAAACTTTGTACTTTTAGACTGAAAGTGAACTTTTTTTACTGACAATTCGAGTCTTCTAAAAAATTCGACTTTTTGGTTTCAAAATTCAAATATTTGGTTGAAACTTTTATTATTTTGTTGAAAATTCAAATATTTTGTTAAAGTCATCTTTTTTAATCGAAAATTTAACTGATTTCTTCCAAATTCGTCATTTAGGATGAGTCTTGTAGTTCAAAATTCATCTTTTCTGGTTAAAAAAACTAATATACGGTACAAAGTTTTATTTATTTTTTTTTAAATTCAACTGTTTTTGTTCAAAATTCCGCTTTTTGAATAGAAAATTTGTCCTTTCGGATTGAAAATTAATCCTTTTTAGTAGAAAAGTAATATTTGAATGTTAAAAATGAACTTTTTTCGTTAAAAATCCAACTTTCTGGTTGAACACTCTACTACCGTATTTATTTTTGCTTCAGAATTCACCTCTTTTGGAAAAAATTTAATTATTTTGTCGAAAACTAAACTTTTTTTAATCGAAAATTTGTCCTTTGGTTTAAAAATTAATCTTTTTTGTAGAAAATTCATCTTTCTGGGTTGAAAATAAGCTTTTTAATTTTGATAATTCAACTTTTATTGCTCAAAATTAAACTGTCTTAAGAAGAATTCGTCTTTTTGGCTTAAAGATTCAACTTTTAGTTTTAAAAAACAGCATTTTTTTTTTAATTCAACTATTTTGTTGAAAATTCATCTTTTTTTGTCCAAAAATTTAACTGTTTTGTTCCAAATTCGACTTTTTGAATAAAAAATTCGTTTTTTTTTGGATTTAACATTAATCGTTTTTGATAAAAAAAAAGTAATTTTTGATTGTTGAAAATTAACCATTTTTGTTGAAAATTCAAATTTTCTGTTTGAAAAGTTTACTGTTGTATTTATTTTTAGTTTCACGAATTAAAAATTCTAATATTTGGTAGAAAATTTAATTATTTTTTAAAAATTCAACTATTTTACAAAAAGTTAACATTTCTGTTAGAAAATTCAATTTTTTTAAATAGAAAATTTTTCCTTTTTGATTGAAAATGAAATTATTTTGCTGAAATCTCAAACCTTCGAAAATATTCGAGTTTTTGACTTGAAAATTCAACTATTTATTTAAAAAGTTATCTTCGTAGCTTGAAAAATCAACTTTTTTGTTGAAGATTTAATTATTTAATTTAAAATTCAACTATTTTGTTAAAAAGTCATCTTTTTTGATCGAAAATTTAAATGTTTTGTTTAAAATTGGCTTCTTGAATAAAAAACTTCGTTTGTTTGGAATAAATATGTTTGGTTCCGAATTAATTTCTTTTCATTAAAAAATAGACTATTTGGTTGAAAATTTGATTATTTTTTGGAAAATTCAACTATTTTGTTAGTCTTTTTTGTCAAAAATTTTTTGATAAAAAATTATTTTATTTGGTAAAAAATTTGATTTTTTTTAAATAGAAAATTTGTCATTTTGGATTGAAACCTTTTTTTGCAGAAAATTCAACTCTATTCTAAAAAATTCGGGTTTCGGGCTTCAAAATTCACCTATTGGTTGAAAATTTAATTATTTTATTAAAAATTCAACTATTTTGTTGAGAATTCGGTAGAAGTTATATTTTTTGGTTAAAGTTCGACTTTTTTGTTTAAAAGTCTACCATTATATTTTTAATCCAAAATTTATATTTTCTAGTAAAAGAAACTTACCATTTGGTTAAAAATGTAACTATTTGATTGAAAATTCGGTTTTTTGAATAGAAAATTCGTCTTTTTGGATTGAAAATGTATTTTTTTGGTCAAAAAAGGTAATATTTGTTTGTTAAAAATGAACCTCATTGTTGAAAATCCAACTTTTGTGGTTGAAAAGTCTACTATTGTATTTATTTTTGGTTCAGAATTCATATTATTTTCGAAAAAATTTAATTATTTTGTCGAAAATTAAACTTTTTTAAAAAGAAAATTTGTCCTCTGTATTGAAAATTAATCTTTTTCGTAGAAAATTCATCTTTCTTAGTTGAAAATAGGCTTTTTTCTATTTCAACTTTTATTGTTGAAAATTCAATAGTCTTCAAACAAATTAGTCTTTTTGGCTTAAAAATCGAGTTTTGTTAAAAGATATAGATTTAGGTAAAAATAACATTTTAAATAAAAAAGATGAACTTTTTTTGTTGAAAACTAGACTGTCTTCTCAAAAAATCATCTTTTTGGTTTAATAATTCAACTTTTTGGTAAAAAATGGAACTTTTTGTTTTTAAATTCAGTTTATTTGATAGTTTTCTTTTTCATCGAAAATTTACCTATTTCTTCAAAATTCGTCGTTTTGAATAGAAAATTCTTCCTTTTGGATTGAAAATTCACCTTTTTTTTAGTAGAAAACCCATATTTTTTGCTTAAACATGAACTTTTTATGTTGAAAAATCAACTTTTCTGGTTGAAAAGTCTACGATTGTATTTATTTTTGTTCCAGAATTAATCTCTTTTGGTAAAAAATTATATTTCGTTGGAAATTTAGTTATTTTGTCGAAAATGAAACTATTTTGTTAAAAAGTTATCTTTTTTGGTCGGTTTAAATTCATATTATTGATTAAATTTTAATTAATAAACTCTTAGTCGAAAATTAGCTTTTTATTTTGAAAATTTAACTGTCTTCCATGAAAATCATCTTTTTGGCTTAAAAATTCAATTTTTTGGTTAAAAATATATTTTTTTTTTAATTCAACTTTTGTAAACAGTCATCTTTTTTGGTGAAAAATGTAACTGTTTTCTTTAAAATTTTTCTTTTTGTATAAAAAGATCTTCCTTTTGGATTGAAAATTCATCTTTTTCGGTAGAAAAACCATATTTTTTGTTTGAACATGAACTTCTTTTTTTGAAAATTAAACATTTATTGCTGAAAATTCAATTGTGTTTTAAAAATGTCGATTTGAAAATTCAATTATTTGGTTGTTGGTTACAGTTGGATATTTTTCCTTTGAAAATTCGACCATTTTGATGAAAATTAAACATTTTTATGAAAAATGCTATTGTATTTTTTAAACAGAATTTATTTATTTCGGTTAAAAAAGCTAATATTTAATTGAAAAGTTAAATATTTTTTTTGAAAATTGTACTATTTTGTAAAAAAGTGGTAATTTTTTAACAAAGATTCAAATTTTTTAGGAGAAAATTTGTCTTTTTGGATTCAAAATTCAACTGTTTAGTTCAAAATTCATCCTTATCACTTGAAAATTAAACTTTTTTGGTATGTCATTTTTTTTGCCAAAAATAAATTTTTTTTTAATGTTTAACTTTTGTGGTTGAAAAGTTTACCATTATATTCTTGGTTGAGAATTGGTCTCTTTTGGTCCAAAATTCTACTATTTTTTAGAAAAAGTAATTATTTTGTCGAAAATTAAACTATTTTGTTAAAAATTTATCTTTTTTAGTAGATTCAAATTTTTTTAAATAGAAAATTTGTCTTTTTGGTTTGAAAGTTAGTCTTTTTTTTGGTAGAGAAGTCATAATTTTTCTGAAGATTCAACTGTCTCTAAAAATGCGCCTTTTTGGTTTGAAAATTCAACTGTTTGGTTTAAACTTTAACTATTTCTTAGAAAATTCAAGAATTTTATTAAAAATCCGTTTCTTTTTGTTCATTTGGCATAAAAATTCAACTTTTTTGTTAAAAATTTAATTATTTTGTCGAAAATTAAACTATTTTTTTAAAACTTTTTTTTTGTCGAATCAAATTTAGTTTATTTTTTTAAGTAGCAAATTTTATTCTATGGATATGAAAATTAATCTTTTTTTTGAAGATAAGTTTTTTTTTTCGTTGAAAATTAACTTTTTTTGGTTGAAAAATCAAGTTTTATTGCTAAAAATTCAACTGTCATTCTAAAAATGGGTCTTTTTGGCTTGAAAATGCAACTTTTTGGTTTTTGGATGAAGGACAATTTTTTTTATTTGAAAATTCTATCATTTGTTTCAAAATTCATCTTCATAGCATGAAAATTCAACTTTTTGTTTAAAAAATCAACTATTTATTGGAAAATTTTACTATTTTATGAAAAAGTGACATTTTCTTATAAAAAATTCGTTGTTTTTAATAAAAAAATTCGTCCTTTTGAATTGAAAAATCATTTATTTTTTTTAGAAAAATCTACTATTAAATTTTTTGCACAAAATTCATTTTTTTATGTTAAAAATTCTACTACTTGCTTGAAAATTCAATTATTTGCCTTTTTAGCTTGATAACTCAAATCTTTTGTTGAAAATTCTTACTTTTTGGTTAAATTTAACAATTTTAGAATTAGAATAAATTTTTGTTCATTTTTATATCAACTATCTTGGATTAAAAGGAACGGTTTTGTTGAAAATTCCGCGGTTTTTTTAATCATCCGTTTTTTTTTCGAATAAAAACTCCGCTATTTGGTTGGAAAAGCACTTTTTTTAATTTAATTTTTTTGTTTGAAAATTGATCTTTTTGGGTTTAAAATTCCAAGTATTTCTTTTAAAATACAACAATTTTATTAAAAAGTCCTTTTTTGTTCGAAAATTCATCTTTTTGTTAAAAATTCTATTATTTATTTCAAAATGTAATTATTTTTTGGAAAATTAAACTGTTTTGTTTAAACCTTTTTTTGTCGATTCAAATGCAGTTTTTTTAGGTAGAAAATTTGTGCTATTGAAGATAAGTTATTTTTTTTGGTTGAAAATTAACTTTTTTTGTTACAAAATCAACTTTTATTGCTGAAAATTCAACTGTCTTTTTAAAAATGGGTGTTTTTGACAGGAAAATGCAAATTTTTTGTTTTTGAGATGAAGGTCAAACTTTTTTTAATTGAAAATTCTACCATTTGGTTCAAAATTCATCTTTATAGCTTGAAGATTCAACTTTTTGTTTAAAAAATCCACTATTTATTTGAAAATTTTACTATTTTGTTAAAAAGTGATCTTTTTTATCAAAAATTCATCGTTTTTGATAAAAAATTTAATTATTTTATTGAGAATTCAACTATTTTGTTAGAAAGTCATCTTTTTCGGTCGAAAATTTAACTGCTTTGTTCTAAATTCGTCATTTAGGATTTAAAATTTCATTTGTTTTTATTGGAAAGTTTTTTTTTATTGTAAATTCAAAGTTTTATTAGTAGTTCAAAATTCATCTTTTCTGATAAAAAAATTAATAATGTTTTTGAAAATTTAACTATTCTTTTAGTCGTATTTTGTGGTAAAAAATTTAACTGTTTTTTTTTATTCAACTTTTTGAATAGAAAATTCATCTTTTTGGAGTCTTTTAAAAATGAACTTTTTGGTTAAAAATGAAGTTTTTTTTGAAAATTCAACTTGAATGGTTAAAAAGTCCGCTATTGTATTTATTTTTGGTTCAGAATCAATCTTTTTTGGTAAAAAAAAATCTATTTGATTAAAAAATTAATTATTTTGTAAAAAATGAAACTACTTTGTTAAAAAGTTTTTTTTTTTTTTTGGTCGATTTAAATTCAACTTTTTTAAACAGAAAATGTGCCTGTTTGTATTTAAAATAAATCTTTTTTAGATTATAGAATCAAATTTACAGAAAATAAATTCACATAAGATATTAAGAAAAAAATAAAGTAATCAAAAAAAAAAAATTCTCAACTGTCTTCTAAAAAATTCCTGTTTTTGACTTGAAAATTGAACTATTTCGTTTTTGGATAAAGTTCAATTTTTCATTTTTGCAAAATAGAACATTTCGTCAAAAAACTTTTTGGTAGAAAAGTCATCTTTTTGGTTAAAAATGAACTTTTTTTGTTAAAAAAATCAACTTTTATTGCTGAAAATTCAAATTTCTTCTAAAAAATTGGCCTTTTGGCTTGAAAATGCAACTTTGTGGTTTTCGGATGAACGTCAATCTTTTTTATTTGAAAATTCTACCGTTTCGTTTAAAATTATTATAGCTTGAAAATTCAACTTTTTGTATAAATAATCAACTATTTCTTGGAAAATTTAACTATTTTGTTAAAAAGATATTTTATTAAATCAAACATTCGACGTTTTTAAAACAAAATTCGTTCTTTCAAATTGAACAATCATCTTTTTTTTTGTAGAAAATTCAATTATTTGCTAAAAAGTCATCTTTTTTGGTTAAAAATTTAACTGTCTGGTTTTATCTATTATTATTATATATTATATATTATTATATATTTTATCTATTACATTTTTGTTTTGAACTCATTTTTTTGGTAAGTAATTTTTCTTCGATGAAAAGGAAATGTCATTTAAAAAAAAAAATGAAAATTCAATTATCTGGCTGAAAATGCATTTTTCTTTTAAGTTTAATCTTCTGGCTTGGAAACTCAACTCTTTTGTTGAAAATTCTTACTTTTTGGTTGAATTTAACAGTTTGTTCATTGAAAATTAATCTTTTTTGGTTAAAAATTCAACTAGTTTAAAAAAATGCATCTTCGTAGCTTTAAAAATCAACTATTTTGTTTAAAATTTAACTATTTTGTTAAAAAGTCATCTTTTTGGTAAAAAAATTTGTTTTATAAAAAATTTAATTATTTTGTCGAAAGTTAAACTATTTTGTTAAAAAGTTATTTTTTTGTCGATTTAAATTCCACTTTTTTGAACAGGAAATGTGCCTGAAAATAAATTCACATAAAATATTTTTAAAAAAACATAAATAAATAAAATATGAATAATAAAACGTAAATTTGCTATGTTGCCAATTGTTTTATTTGAAAAATTATTTTTGTCCAAAAATATATGGATTACGGGGAGATAATTTATAGCTATTAGTAAGCCCACTGACACAAATTCTATCCGAAGGAGATAAATCTCACATAATATTTCCAATTTTGCAAAGGAAATTTGTAGCCAAAGTCCAGGATCTCCCTTCTATTGAATATTGTCGTAAATTCGTTTTTACTCTGAAAAAACAAGTCCGATTCGAGAGGTTCCGTATTGATAGAAAAGGAGTCTCGAGGATCTTCCAAATTTTGTAGATTGCCTGCCGCCGCCGATTCCAATTGCAAATTGTCGAAATCCGGAAGAGAAGCAGTAGTCAGGGTCGAATCAGAGAAGCGTTCCCAACCGATGGGAGGACACTTGATCAGATGGTGGTCCGGTTTTTTGTTGAAAAAATCGTTGCACTCGAGACGAGAATTGTTGGAAGAAATGACGATGGTTGCCGGGAGCGGCCGCAGCGACGCGACGGTGTTATTTGGCGGCGACAAGAGAATTTCCGAGTCGGCCGCGTTGGCAGAGGTCTCGCAGAGGAGGAAAAGGCGAGAAGATTTGTTACTTCTGGGGAGAAAGACAGTTCCGGGGAGGTGACTGGCGATGAGAATCGATCCGAGAATGGTGGCAACGCCGGCCACGTAGGCGGCGAGACAGACCGAGGAGACGCTCAGGAAGGCTTGAATCGCGGGCATCAACTTGAGAGCGTCCATCAGACAATTCAGTTCCGTGTAGGAGAACCAACCTCGTCTACTTCCCTCTTTGTAGGACAAGTCCTTCTCCAACTTGCGCAACCGTTCCCAGAAATCGTTGTTGTGTACAAAAATTGTCCAGTCCTGTGAGGAAGAAAAAATAAATATATGTCTAGATTCATCATTTTTTGCTTGGATATTCATCTGTTTGCTTGAGAATTCAACTGTTTTGTTGAAAATTTGCATTTTCTGGAATATTTCCAATAACTTTCCAGTAACTTTTTTTTTCGAAAACTCCGATTTTTTGTTGAAAATTCGTATTTTTTGGTTAAAAATTGAACTTTTTGATGAAAAGTTGAATTACTTTCTTGAAATTTCATTTTCTGATATTGAAAATTCATCCGTTTTATTGAGAATTCAACTATTTTTTTTTAAATTCGCCTTTTTTGGATTATTTCCAATATTTTTGATTTAAAATCAAAATATGTTTTGGCTTTTCGTTAACAATTCATCCTTTTTTTGTGGAAAATTCAACTATTTGGTTGTAAATTAAGTTTTTTATTGAAAATATATATTTTCAGGTGTAAAAAAAGTGTTCAGAATAAAACTGCTTTCTTAAAAATTAATTTTTGTTCTTGTTACAAAGAAACTTTTTTTTCGAAAATTTCGATTTTTTGTTGAAAATTCGTATTTTTTGGTTAAAAATTGAACTTTTTGATGAAAAGTTGAACTACTTTCATGAAATTTAATTTTCTGATGTAGTAACATCATAATTTTTGTTGAAAATTCCCCTTTTTTGGATTATTTTCAATATTTTTGATTTCAAATTAAAATATGTTTTACTTATCGTTGACAATTCATCATTTTTTGTTTGAAATTCAACTATTTGATTGTAAATTAACTTTTTTCTTGAAAATATATATTTTCAGGTGTAAAAAAAGTGTTCAAAATGACACTGCTTTCTTAAAAATGAATTTTTGTTACAAAACAACTTTTTTCCGAAAATTTTCTTGAAAATCTTTTTTGGTTGAAAATTGAACTTTTTGATGAGAAGTTGAACTAATTTCTTGAAATTTCATTTTCTGATGTTGAAAATTCATCTGTTTTCTTGAGAATTCAACTGTTTTGTTGAAAACTCGCATTTTTTGGATTATTTCCAATATTTTGTTCAAACTAAAACGTATTTCTTGAAAATTAATTTTTTTTGTTGTTATAAAGTAACGTTTTTTCGAAAATTCTGATTTTTTGTTGAAAATTCGTATTTTTTTGTTCAAAATTGAAGTTTTTGATGAAAAGTTGAACTACTTTCATGAAATTTAATTTTCTGATGTTGAAAATTCATAATTTTAGTTGACAATTCATCTGTTTTCTTGAGAATTCAACTATTTTGTTGGAAATTCCCCTTTTCTGGATTATTTCCAATATTTTTGATTTAAAATCAAAATATGTTTGGCTTTTCGTTGACAATTCATCATTTTATTGTTGGAAATTCAACTATTTGGTTGTAAATTAACTTTTTCTTGAAAATATATATTTTCAGGTGTAAAAAGTGTTCAAAATGAAACTGCTTTCTTAACAATTAATTTTTGTTGTTACAAAACAACTTTTTCCGAAAATTTTGTTTGAAAATCTTTTTTGGTTAAAAATTGAACTTTTCGTTGAAAATTTGAATTACTTTCTTGAAATTTCATTTTCTGATGTTGAAAATTTATCTGTTTCTTGAGAATTCAACTATTTTGTTGAAAATTCCCCTTTTTTTGGATTATTTTAAATATTTTTTATTTGAAATCAAACTATGTTTGGCTTTTCATTGACAATTTATAATTTTTTGTTGGAAATTTAACTATTTAATTCTAAATTAACTTTTTTCTTGAAAATATATATTTTCAGGTGTAAAAAAGTGTTCAAAATGAAACTGCTTTCTTAAAAATTAATTTGTTGTTACAAACAAACTTTTTTTTCGAAAACTCCGATTTTTTTGCTGAAAATTCGTATTTTTTGGTTAAAAATTGAACTTTTTGATGAAAATTTGAACTCCTTTCTTTAAATTTCATTTTCTGATGTTGAAAATTTATAATTTTAGTTGGAAATTCACCTGTCTTTTTGAGAATTCAACTGTTTTGTTGAAAATTCGCATTTTTTGGATTATTTCCAATATTTTGTTCAAAATAAAACGGATATCTTAAAAATGAATCTTTGTTGTTACGAAACAACTTTTTTTTCGAAAACTCCGATTTTTTGTTGAAAATTCGTATTTTTTGGTTAAAAATTCAACTTTTTGCAGAAACGTTGAACAACTTTCATGAAATTTTATTTTCTGATGTTGAAAATTCATCTATTTTCTTGAGAATTCAACTATTTTTTTTAAATTCGCCTTTTTTGGATTATTTCCAATATTTTTTATTTAAAATCAAAATATGTTTGGCTTTTCGTTCACAATTCATCATTTTTTTTGTTGGAAATTCAATTATTTGGTTGTAAATTAACTTTTTTCTTGAAAATATATATTTTCAGGTGTAAAAAAGTGTTCAAAATGGAAGTGTTTTCTTAAAAATTAATTTTTTCTGTTGTTACAAAAACAACTGTTTTTCGAAAATTCCGATGTTTTTTTTGAAAAATCGTATTTTTTGGTTGAAAATTGAACTATTTTGTTAAAAATACGTATTTTTTTTGTTCAATTCCACTAATTTTTGGTTTAAAATCAAAATCAGTTTTGGATGAAATATCAAATATTACATTTTTCGTGGAGAATTTCACTTCTTTGTTTGAAAATTCAACTGCTCGGTTGTAAATTAACTTTTTGGTTGAAACTTTATTTTGTTTCAAGTTGAAAATTCAACTATTTTGTTAAAAAGTAACCTTTTGCAAAAACTCAGATTTTTTTGTTAAAAATTCATAATTTTTTGTCGGAAATTCAACTATTTGGTTGTAAGCTAACTTTTTTGCTGAAAATATATATTTTCGAGCGTAAAAAAGTATTCAAAAATGAAACTGCTTTCTTTAAAATTCATTTTTGCTGTTACAAAGCAAATATTTTTTCGAAAACTCCGATTTTTTGTTGAAAATTCGTATTTTTTGCTTAAAAATTGAATTTTTTGATAGAAAGATAAACTACTCTCTTGAAATTTCAATTTTCTGATGTTGAAAATTCATCTGTTTGCTTGAATATTCAACTTTTTTTTAATTCGCCTTTTTTGGAATATTTCCAATATTCTTTATTTAAAATCGAAATCTGTTTGGCTTTTCGTTGACAAATTATAATTTTTTGTTGGAAATTCAACTATTTAGTTATAAACTAACTTTTTTTCTGCAAATATATATTTTCAGGTGTAAGAAAGTGTTTAAAATCATCTGCTTTTTTTTAAATTAATTTTTATTGTTACAAAGTAACTTTTTTTTCTCGAAAATTCCGATTTTTTCCTGAAAATTAGTCTTTTTTGGTTGAAAATTCAACTGTTTCCTTGAAAGTTGATCCAATTTGTTAAAAAAATTTATTTTTTTGGAGATACATAACTTTACTTGGAAATTCGTATTTTTTGGTGGCAAATTGAACTATTTTGTTAAAAAATTGCCATTTTTGGTTGAAATATCAATTATTATATTTTTCTTTGAGAATTGATCTTTTTTTTTTGTTGGAAGTTACAATTTTTGAGTGTAAATGAACTTTTTAGTTGAAAATTCAGTTTTTTCAGGTTGAAAAATCAACTATTTTGTTAAAAAGTAACCTTTTTTGAAAATTCGTCTTTTTTTGTCGAAAGCTCAACAGGTTGATTAAAAGTTGAACCATTTGGTTAAAATTTCATTTTTTTTGTTTGTTTGAGATTCATAATGTTAGTTGAAAATTCATTTGCTTGCTTGACAATTGAACTATTTAGTTGAAAACTCGTATTTTTTGGTTTAATTCAACTGTATTTTATTTCAAATTAAAAACTTTTTTAACTGACTGAACTTTTTTTCATTGACAATTTCTCATTTTTTGTTGGAAATTCAACTATTTCGTTATAAATTAACTTTTTTGTTGAAAATATATTTTTTCAGGTGTAAAAAATGGTTTAAAATGAAACTGTTTTTTTTTAGATGAATTTTTTTTATCACAAATCAACTTTTTTTTCGAAATTTTTGTTTGAAAATCTTTTTTGGTGGAAAATTGATCTTTTTGATTGAAATTTGAACTACTTTCTTGAAATTTCATTTTCTGATGTTGGAGATTTATCTGTTTGCTTGAGAATTTAACTATTTTGTTAAAAATTTCGCCTTTTTTGGTTCAATTTCAACTGTTTTTTATTTAAGATGAAAATCAGTTTTGGCTGAAATATCAACTATTACATTTTTAGTTGAGAATTTAACTTCTTTGGTTGCAAATTCAACTGCTTGGTTGTAAATTAACTTTTTGGTTGAAAATTATTGTTTTTTTTCAAGTTGAAAATTGGCTATTTTGTTAAAAAGTAGCCTTTTTTCTAAAAAACTCAGATTTTTAGTTGAATATTTGTCTTTTTTGGTTCAATTAAACTGTTTTGTATTTCAAATTAAAATCTTTTTTAACTGAATTATCAACCATTACATTTTTCGTTGAAAATTCATATTTTCAGATTTGAAATTCAACTGCTTGGTTGTAAATTAAATTTCTGGGTGAAAATTCATTTTTTTTTTTTAAATTGAAAATTCACCTATTTTGTTAAAAAGTAACCTTTTTTGGAAAACTCAGATTTTTTCTTGAAAATTCGTCTTTTTTCTTGAAAATTCAACTGTTTAATAGAAATTTGAACTACTTTGTTAAAATTTATTTTATTTTTTGTTGGAGATTCATCTTCTTTGGTTAAAAATTCAACTTCTTTGTTGTAAATTAACTTTTTAATTGATAATTCTTTTTTTCGGTTGAAAATTTAACTATTTTGTCCATGGTAACGTTTTTTCAAACAATCCGATTTTTCCTTGAAAATTCGTTCTTTTTTGTTTGAAAATTCAACTGTTTGATTGAAAGTTGCACTACTTTGTTAAAATTTATTTTATTTGTTGAAGATTCATAACTTTACTTGAAAATTGTTATTTTTTGGTTGAAAATTGGACTTTTTTTTTAATTCGCCTATTTTGGTTGAAATATAAATCATTATTACATTTTTCGTTGAGAATTGACCTTTTCTTGTTGAAAGTTCAACTTTTTGGGTGTAAATTAAGTTTTTCGTTGAAAATTCAACTGGTTGGTTGCAAATTAACTATTTGTTAACAAATTCGTATTTTTTGGTTTACTTCAACTGTTGTTTATCTCAAATTAAAATCTTTTTTAACTTTCTGATGAACTATTATATTTTTTGTTAAAAATTAATCATTTTTTGTTAAAAATTTAACTATTTGGTCGTAAATTAACTTTTTTGCTGAAAATACATATTTTCAGGTTGAATTTTGTTTTGAACTTTTTGTTAAGAAGTAGCATTTTCTTCAAAAATTAAAATAGTCTGTTAAAAATTTGTTATATTTGGTTGAAAATTTAACTGCTTTCTTACAAATTAATTTTTGTTATTGTTAAAGTCTGACCTTTTTTTTTTTTTTGACAACTCAGATTTTTTGTTGAACAATTTTATTAAAATTTAATTTTTTGTTGTTAGAGATTCATAATTTTGGTTTAAAATTCCTATTTTTTGTTTGAAAATTCAACTTCTTAATTGAAAATTGAATTACTTTGTCAATTTTTTTTAAGATTCATGATTTTAGTTGAAACTTTATCTTTTTGGTTCAGAATTGTAAACTGTTTGATTGAAAGTTGAACCACTTTGTTAAAATTTAATTTTTTGTTGTTAGAAATTCATAATTTCAGTTGAAAATTCGCCTTTTTTAATTGAAAATTCAACTGTTTGATTGAAAGTTGGACTAATTTGTTAAAATTTAATTTTTTTTTATGTTGAAGATTCATAATTTTTGTTGAAAATTCATCTGGTCAATTACTACATTTTTTTCGTTGAGAAGCCATAATTTTTTTTGGAAATTCAACTATTTAGCTTTAAATGAACTTTTTTGCTGAAAATACATATTTTCAGGTTCAAAATCAAACTATTTTGTTTAGAAGTGACATTTTTTTCGAAAATTCAAATAGTCCATTTAAAATTTTTATATTTGATTGAAAATTCAGCTGCTGATTGAAAATTTACATCCTTTCCTACAAATTAATTTTTGTTGTTAAAAAGTAACTTTTTTTTCAAAAACTCAGATTTTTTTAATTCGTCTTTTCAGTTGAAAATTTAACAAGCTTCATTGAAAGTGAAAACCACTTAGTTAAAATTTAATTTTTTTGTTGGAGATTCATAATCTTAGTTCAAAATTCTTCTTTTTGGTTGAAAATTAAACTATTTTGTTAAAAATTCGCCTTTTTGGTTAAAATATTATCTATTACATTTTTCGTTGTGAATTTAACTTCTTTGCTTGAAAATTCAAATATTTAGTTAAAAAGCAATCTTTTTTTAAACAAAATCCAATTTTTTGTTAAAAAATCGTTTTTTTATGCTTAAAAATTCACCTGTTTGATTGCAAGTTTAATAACTTTGTTAAAATTAAATTTTTTTGATTGGAGATTCATAATTTTAGTTGAAAATTAAATTATTTAGTTAAAAATTCGTATTTTTTGGTTTAATTCAACTGTTTTTTATTTCAAATACAACTATTTTATTGAAGTTACTTCTTTTCAAAAAATAAGATTTTTTGTTGAAAATTAAATTGTTTTGTAAAGAGTTAGTCTTTTTTGTTTAATTCCGATTGAAAATTTAACTATTTTGTTAAAAAGTCATCTTTTTTCGAAAACTCAGATTTTTTGTTGAAAATTCGTCTATTTTGTTCGAATCCAACTTTTTTTATTTCAAATTAAAAGCTGTTTTGTTTAAAACATCAAATATTACATTTTTCGTTGAGAATTGATCATTTTTTGTTGGAAATTAAACTATTTGTTGGTAAATTAACCTTTTGTTATAAATATACATATTTTCAGGTTGAAAATTCAACTATTTTGCTAAAAAGTTACCTTTTTAAAAAAAAATCCGATTTTTTGTTGAAAATTCATCTTTTTGGTTGAAAATTTACCTTTTTGTTAAAAAATCGTATTTTTTGGTTCAATTCCACTATTTTCGATTTCAAATCAAAATCTATTTTTGCTGAAATATCAACTATTAAATTTTTTTGTTGAGAATTCATCATTTCCTGTTGGAAATTCCAGTGTTTGGTTGTAAATGAACTTTTTTGCTAAAAATATACAGTTCTTGGTTGGAAAACCAAACTATTTTGTTAAAAATTTGCATTTTTTGGTTGGCTTTGTTATTATATTTATTGGTAAAAAATTAATCCTGTTGTTTTAAAGTGAGCTTTTTTGTAAATAATTCATGTTATTTGGTTAAAAATTTGTATAAAATTCTTATTTTTGGCTGAAAAATTAAATTTGGTTTAATTTTTCAAAATTAAAATTTAGTTACATTTTTTTTCTCGACTAAAAAATTTGTGCGGCCTGAAAATTCATCTTTTTGGTTTGAAAATTCATATCTTTTGGTAGAAGCTTAATATTTTTGGTTGAAAAATAAACTGTTTTAGTTGACGGTTCATCTATTTCGTTGAAAATTTCTAATTTTTCGTTGAATTTGACAGTTCTTTATTTAAAATAAAACTCTTTTTGGTTGAAATATCATATATTACATTTTTCCTTGAGAATTCATCTTTTTTTATTTCAAGTTGAACTGCTTTGCCATAAATGTATTTTTTTTACTTGAAGATTTATCATTTTAGTTAAAAATAAATATCTTTGACTGAAAATTAATCTGTATGAGTAAAAATTTCATTTGTTTCTTGAAAGTGAAATTATTTAGTTAAAAAATAATTTAGTTTAATTGAAGATTCAACTATTTTGTTGAGAGATAATTTATTTTGTTAGAAAATTCATAATTTTCACTGAAAATGCAACTTTTTGGCCCGAAAATTCATCTTTTTTGGTATAAAATTAAATCTCAACTGTTTTGTAGAAAATTCGTTTTTCTGGGTTGAAAATTAAAAAATTTAGTGTTTTTTTTCGTTCTTGACTGACAAGTTGTTTTTGGTTTAAACTTGAACTACTTTTTTAAAAATCTTTTTTGTTTTGCTTGAAAATTCATCTCTTTGGCTGAAAGTTAGTATTTTTTGGTATAAAATAAGTCTCAAATACTGTGTAGAAAATACTTCTTTCTGAACTGAAAACTGAAAAAATTGTTCTTGATTGAAAATTCATATTTTTTGTTGAAAGTTCGTTTTCTTCTGTACTTTAAAATTCATCTCTTTGGTTGAAAATTCAATTTTTTTATAAAAATAAATCTTCTTGGCTTAAAAAGCACTCTTTTGTTAAAAATTCGTATTTAAAAGTTCAAAATTCAACTTTTTTTGTAGAAAATTTGACTTTGGCTTCAAAATGCAATTATTTGGTGAAAGAATAATCTACTTTCGTTAAGAATTAAATTTTTTTATTGAAAATTCGTCCTTTTTGGTTAAATTAGACAGTTTTTTAATAAAAAATAAAAATATTATTTGGTTGAAATATGAACTATTACATTTTTAGTTTAGAATTTTTTTTAATTCAACTACTTGGATAAAAGTTGAACTACGTTGTCAAAAATTCAGTTTTCTCTGTTGAGTATTTATTCTTTTATTTGAAAATTTATTTTTTTTTAATACAAAATTTGTCCTTTAGGATTGAAAATTCATATTTTTCGATAAAAAAACTTTACTATTATATTTTTAGTTCCGAATTCGTTTCGTTTGGTTACAAATTCTGTTACAAAACTGTTTTGTTGGATTTAAGATTTATCGTTTTTGTTTAAAAAAAGTAATTTTTTTTGTTGAAAATCCAGCTTTTCTGTTTGAAAAGTTTACTATTGTATTTATTTTTGGTTCAGAATTCATCTCTTTTGTAAAAAATATTATTATTTTTCGAAAATTAAACTTTTTAAACAGAAAATTTGTCCTCTGGATTAAAAATTAATCTTTTTTTTTAGAAAATTCATCTTTCTGGGTTAAAAATAAGCTTTTCACTTTTGATAATTCAACTTTTATTTCGCGAAATTTAACTGTATTAAAAAAAATCGTCTTTTTGACTTGGAAATTCAACTTTTCGATTAAAAGCACAACGTTTTTTTTTAATTGAACTATTTTGTTAAAGTCATATTTTTTGGTAAAAAATTTAACTTTTTTTTCAAAATTCGTCCTTTCGGATTGAAAACTCCTTTTTGGTAAAAATTCTAGTATTATATTTTTCTGATGAATAGAATCAAATTAAATAAATTAATTAAAATTAAAAACTTAGATATTCTACTATTTGGTTAAAAATTCATCATCGTAGCTTCAGAAATCGACTATTTTAGTCGAAAATAACACTATTTTGTTTAAAATTCGGCTTCTTGAATAAAAAATTCATTTGGTTTCAAAATTTTTAGTTTTGAATGAATTTACT
Source organism: Belonocnema kinseyi (assembly GCF_010883055.1). Lineage (NCBI taxonomy): Eukaryota > Metazoa > Arthropoda > Insecta > Hymenoptera > Cynipidae > Belonocnema > Belonocnema kinseyi. The sequence goes on along the minus strand of NC_046664.1, from coordinate 82,613,857 downwards.
TTCATTAAAAAATATACTACTTGATGAAAATTTGATTATTTTTTGAAAAATTCAACTATTTTGTGAAAAAGTGATCTATTTTGGTAGAAAATTTAAGTTTTTTAAATAGAAAATTTGTATTTTGCTTAAACTTCAACGTACTTAAAAACTTGTCTTTTTTACTTCAAAATTCAAAATTTTTTTAAAACTTTAACTATATTTTAAAAAGTCTTTTTGTCAAAAATTCGTCTGTTCGAATTAAATATTCTTCTTTCTTGATAAAAAATTGTTTTACTTGGTAAAAAACTGATTTTTTTAAAAATAGAAAATTTGTCATTTCGTGTTTTGGGCTTAGAAATTCAACTATTGGTTGAAAATTTAATTATTTTATTAAAAATGCAACTATTTTGTTGAGAAGTCGGTAGAACTTATATTTCTTGTTTAAAGTTCGACTTTTATGGTTGAAAGTCTACCATTATAATTTTAGTTCAAAATTTATATTTTCGGGTAACAAAATTTACTATTTGGTTTAAAAAAATTATAAACGAAAAAACGGAAACTAAAAATACAAATCAATTTTTTTTTAATTCCTCTTTTTTGGTAGAAAATTAATCTCCTCAGCTAAAAATGTAACGTAATCCAAAATTGTAGAAAATTGAGGATAATTTTAGTTCAAAAATTCTAATTTGCAGTGGGAAAAAAAGAATCAATACAACCTAATATTTTTCGTCTTAAAAATTTTGTGATTATTTCATATTAGTTTTTTTTTTAATTCCAGCGAACAGCACTAAAGTAAGAAATATATCATATATTTTGAAGAACTTTTGTGAATTAAAACTGAAAAAAAATTACGAATTTTTCCTGAATCGGCAGAAAATGATAATAATTCTTGAAAAATTAATCGCGAATGGAAAATATTCTTAAATATGGGGAATTTCTGCAAATTAAATGTAGTAATTTCAAGAATTACAATTTTTTATACATACAATTGCATTAAGGAATTCCATTTCCAAACGATTCATTTGGGGTAGAGTCAAATCGCCAGATTTTGCCCATTCTGCATTAAAGACTTCATCTTCTTCGCCATCGTCTTGTAAAAATTTACTCGCTACCATCTGCAAATTGTAAAAAAAATTAATAAAAACTATATATTTTAATAAAAATTAAAGAAGATTTTATCTTAAACTGAAACTATATTTTTGTATTTTAAAATTATTTTCTAGAAATGTTAAAAATTAAATAAAGACTAAGTATTTTAATAACAGGGTGGCCGTTTTAATCCAAGAAAAAAATTCCTGGGTTTTTCTCGGTTCCGAAACATTTTTCACGACGAATAAAATTTACATGTAAAAAAATTGACGGTACTAACACTTTTCAATTTAACAATTTTTAATAAAATGCAGATAAACTACAAAATTTAGAATTTTTAACATTTAGAAATTAATGAGTTCAAAGATTCAGACAAAAATTAAAAAAATTTAATTCACGTTATCATTTTAAATGCTCTGAATTAAAGAATCAATTAATTTTACATTTTTTATATTATATTATTTTAAACAATTTTAAGCTAGAAACGTCAAAAATTACCAATTTTTTTTTTTTTTTTAAAGAATACTTCTTAAATTATAAGTTAAATTATTTTCATTTAAAATAGAAACATCCTTGAAAAGCTTCAAAATTTTATCTCAAAATCTTGAGAAATGACTTCTAAATCTCTTTTGAAATTAACAGAATTTTTCCTACAATTTTGAGAAAATCCTGCAGATTTAAAAAAAAATTCTTCAAATCTTTTTGAATATTCTCTTTAAAAAAATGTCTAAAATGAAAAACTATTTTCAATTTTTCTAAGAACCGTAAGAAAATGTTTTTATTCTTTTAAAGCCTTTGACAATTCTTAAAAAGCTTCTAAAAAAATTTTAATCGGCAAAAATCTACATTTTGTTTTATATTAAATCATTTCAAGTTGAAAATTAATTTTTAAACTTTTCAAAATTTCTAAATTCCTCTTAAAATTATCCAAATTTTATCTACAAAAAATAAGTGTTCAATTATTATATATACGTCAAAATTTAACAAAATGACTGAAAAATAAAACATTTTTTAAATAGAACAATTAAAATTGTAATGTTAAAAGTTTAAAAGCTCTCCGAAATTCTAGATTTTCAAAAAAATTCAGTTTCAAATTTTTTACTTTTAAATATTTGGTGAAATATTGCTAAATTTTTGTTGAAAATTCTCCTCTTTGGTTGAAAATATAAAGATTTTCTTTGAAAATTCGTGTTTATCTTTATTGAAAATAAATTATTTTAACTGAAAATTTAGCATTTTCATTTCTGATTAAAAATTCAACAATTTATATAGATTTTTTCTTACTGTCATGATTAGAAGATATTTTTTTTAGATGCAAAATTAACCTTTTTAATGAAAATTCCTCCTTTTTAGTCAAGAATTCAACTATTTAATTGAAAAATCATTTATTTTGTTGAAAATATTTCTTCGGAGTAAAAAAATAATCTCTCTTGAAAATGAATTAGTCTGTTAAAAATTTAACTGAATCAATTAATAAAATAATAAAAATGATAAATAAAATCATTCTTAATGAAAAACCCATATTTCCAATCAAGACGATTAATTTTCTATAAAAAACGAGGAATTTTCAACTAAAAAATACTATTTTGCTGCAAAAAAATGAAATAATTAAATTTTAAATTAGAAAATTATATTTTCAACAAAATGATGAATCTTCAGACAAAAAACAACGAATTTTTAAGAAATTATTCGTTTTATACGAAAATAAATTGTTTAACTGAAATATTTTGGGGTTAAAAATTCCACTCGTTTGTAAAAAATTTATTTTTCAGCTTGAAATTATAATATATTTGTTGAAAATTTGTTTATTTTGATTTAAAATAAGTTTTTTAACTGAAAATTCTTCTATTCCATTTTTGGTTAAAATTTTATCTTTTTTGGCTGAATTTTTGACGATTTTGTTGACGTTTTTTTTTTGTAAATTGATTCTCTCAACTGAACATTTAATTTTTTAATTTTTTACTGAAAATTGTTCTTTTTTTAAAATTTATATTAACTTTTGTGTTAAAAATTGATATTTTTTAGTTTAAAATCTGAATGTTCGTTTGATAATTTATGTATTTTGCTGGCAAACAACGAATTAAAAAAAAATTATTCGTTTTATTTGAAAATAAATTTTTTCAACTAAAAGTTTATTTATTCCATTTTTGATTGAAAATTTATCTTCAGTTGAAAATGAAACTGTTGTATTAAAAAACATCATATTTTCGGGGGGGGGGGGGGGGGGGGGGGGGGATTCCACTCGTTTGTAAACATTTTTTTCTTTCTGGCTTGAAATTATAACTGCTTTATTAAAAATTCGTTTATTTTTATTTAAAATAATTTTATGAATTAAAAACTGAACTATACCCTTTTTGGTTCAAATTTGATCTTTTTTGGTTTAATATTTTATGATTTTATTGACATTTTTATGTCGGAAATTGATTCTTTCAACTGAAAATTTAATTGTTCAATTTTTGATTGAAAATTCATCTTTTTAAATTGAAAATATATTTATTTTGTTGCAAATTAACTTTTATGTTAAAAATTCATCTTTTTTAGTGTAAAATCTGAATATTTGTTTGTAAATTAATGTGTTTTGCTGACAATTTTTTCGCAGTAGATATTTAATCTAGTTTGTTGAAAATTCATTTTTGAATAAAATTCTACCTTTTTTGATCGAAAATTAAACTATTTGGTTGAAAAGGAACTTTTTTGTTGATAATTAAACTATTTCGTCCAAAATTTAACGATTTTTGAGAAAATTTCTTTTTTTAAAGAAAATTAATGTATTCTTTAGATAAAAAAACTGTTTTCACATTAACTTTTTTTTTAATTAAACTGTTTTCCGTACAATTTTATTTTTGGCGGTAAAATTCAACAATTTGGTTACATTTTTTCCTTTCTCAGCCCCCCAAAAAATCTTTATTATTTGAAACATTAACTTTTTGGTTGAAAATTTATATTTTTTAGTCAAAAATTGATTTTTTTAGACGATTCGTTTTTTTGTCATTAAAATTGAAGAAATTTGGTTAATATTTTTTGGTTGAAAAACATCTCTTTCGTTGAAAATTTATCTTTTTGTTAAAAATTCAACTCTTTTGTTGAAAATTTATATTTTTTAGTCAAAAATTGATTTTTTTAGACAATTCGTTTTTTTGTCATTAAAATTGAAGAAATTTGGTTAATATTTTTTGGTTATAAACCTTTTTTGGTTGAAAAACATCTCTTTCGTTGAACATTTATCTTTTTGTTAAAAATTAAACTATTTGATTGAAAATTTCTTTTGTTTAAAAGTTGACATTTTCATATAAAATTAATCTTCTTGGTTGAAAATTCACCTTTTGAGCTAAAAACTTATCTACAATGTTGCAATTTTTGTTTTAAACCTAATTTTTTAAACTGAAAATTGAATGATTTCATTTTTGGTTAAATATTATTCTGTTTTATTTGCAAATTTAACAGTTTGGACCAAATTTCAACTTTTTAGTTGAGAATTCATCTTTATGTTTGAAAATTCAACTATTTGGTTAAAATTTCATTTAATTGATTAAAAAAAAAAAACTTTACTTCAAATCTTATGCAATTAAAGCCTTTAAAATCCAATTTAACAAAGTACCACCATTAGTTTTATTTAGAATAATTTATTTCTCTATTTTTATGAAAAAAATCGCCCTATTTTCCCTCTTTTTAGAGAAATTTCAGACTGCAAAGCCTGTTATCGATTCACTGAAAAAAACGATATCTTCAGCATTTTTAAGTGGCTCGTCGACCCACAAAAGATGTTTAGTCCGCAAAATTTTATACTCACAAGTGTTACAAGGAAGAGTTCGGAAGGTGCCACTCGTTGCAAATATTCAGGATTGCAATCCTTCAATCGTTCGAGATAAAGAAGTGCCAAAACAAAAGAACAGGGAGAAACGCAGGCATTTCGAGAAATTCGACTCGCTTCCTCGACATCCAATCTTTCAAGCGTTCGACCACACTTTACTTCCGTAAACAATTCCGCAGCAAACTCTATAAATAGAGATTGTTATTCTCTTACGTGACGAAATTGCACTTTTCACTTTTTTTTTCTTTTTACATTTGTACTAAATAAAATAAAGCGAGCCAGTATGTACAATTTATTACTATAATATAATTTAGGAAAGTGTTTCTATAGAAATTAAAATCCAGGAAATAAAAAAAACGATTTAAACGAATTCAAAAGAATTAGAATCTGGCATTTCTGTTGAATCCGGATTTATTGCAAGCTTTAAAAATGTTTTAATTGAACATTCGTGGATGTGAAATTATTAATTTTTTTTAGTGCCATTCTTTCTTAACTTTCTTTAAAAATTAACAGAACGAAAAAAGTCGCCAATATTTGACTAATGAAGATTAATTTTCTACAATGAAAAAGACAAGTTTTCAATAAAATAAATGAATTTTCGACAAAAAATGTAAGTTAACTTTTAAATTGAAATAATTAAATTTTTAACTAAAATGATTATTTTTCCACCAAATTTTTTATTAAAAATAATAATACATAAATATAAAATTACGCAAGTAATATAAGTAATAATAAAAAATATTAGATTAATAGTTTTAACTGAATAGGCTAGTTTTCAACTAAAAAGATAAATTTTCAACAAAAATACATAAATTTTTTATTAAAAATGTGATAGTTAAATTTTCAATTAAAAAATTTAATTTTTAACAAACAAAAAAATACATTTTCAACAAATTAGTTAGATTTTTAATTTAAAAAAGCTGAGATTCCAGCCAAAAAGATTAATTTTCTACAAAAAAAGACAAACTTTAAATAACATACATGAATTTTCAAGCAAAAATGGAAGTTAATTTTTGAGTTAAAAAAACAACGAATTTGTATCTGAATAGTTGAATTTATAAACAAAAATCAATTTTAAACGGATGAACTTTTAACCGAATAAATTATTTTTCAACTAAAAAGATGAATTTTCAACAAAAATGCATACATTTTCAATTAAAAATGAGATTATTGAATTTTCAGATGAAAAACTTAATTATCAACAAAAATCGAACTTTCAACAAAATAGTTAAATTTTTTGTAAAAAAGATTAATTTTCAACCAAAAGGATTAATTTTCTACACTAAAAAAAGACAAATTTTCAATAAAATACATGAATTTTTAAACAAGAATGGAACAGTCAAATTTTGAGTTAGAAAAATTATATTTTTAACCGAAATGATGAATTTTCAATAAAAAAACAACAAATTTTTAACGAAATAATTAAATTTGTAACAAAAAATAAATTTTTAACTAAAAAGATGAATTTTCAACAAAAATGCATACATTTTCAATTAAAAATGATATTATTAAATTTTCAGTTGAAAAACTTAATTATCAACAAAAAAACCGAACTTTCAACATAATAGTTAAATTTTTAATAAAAACGATTAATTTTCAGCCAAGGAGATTAATTTTCTACAATAAAAAAAGACAATTTTTCAATATAATTAATGAATTTTCAAACAAGAATGGAACAGTCAACTTTTGAGTTAGAAAAATTATATTTTCAACTAAAATGATGAATTTTCAATAAAAAAACAACAAATTTCTAACTAAATAGTTAAATTTATAAACAAAAATGAATTTTCAATTCAGAACATTAATTTTCTACCAAAAACGACGGAGTTTCAAGAAAATACAAGAATTTTCAACTAAAAAGATTATTTTTCCACCAAATTTTTTATTAAAAATAATAATACATAAATATAAAATTACGCAAATAATATAAGTAATAATAAACAATATTAGATCAATAGTTGTAACCGAATAGGCTAATTTTCAGGTAAAAAGATAAATTTTCAACAAAAATGCATACATTTTTTATTAAAAATGGGATAGTTAAATTTTCAATTGAAAAACTTAATTTTTAACAAACAAACAAAAATAGATTTTCAACAAAATAGTTAGATTTTTAATTTAAAAAAGCTGAGATTCCAGCCAAAAAGATTAATTTTCTAAAAAAAAGACAAACTTTCAATAAAATACATGAATTTTCAAGCAAAAGTGGAAGTTAACTTTTGAGTTAAAAAACAACAAATTTCTAACTAAATAGGCGAATTTATAAACAAAAATCAATTTTAAACGGATGAACTTTTAACCGAATAAATTTTTTTTCAACTGAAAAGATGAATTTTTAACAAAAATTCATACATTTTCAATTAAAAATGAGATTATTAAATTTTCAGTTGGAAGACTTAATTATCAACAAAAAAACGAACTTTCAACAAAATAGTTAAATTTTTAATAAAAAATATTAATTTTCTACAATAAAAAAGACAAATTTTCATAAAATACATGAATTTTCAAACAAGAATGGAACAGTCAACTTTTGAGTTAGAAAAATTATACTTTCAACTAAAATGATGAATTTTTAATAAAAAAAAAAACAACAAATTTTTAACGAAATAATTAAACTTGTAACAAAAAATGAATTCTCAATTAAGAAGATTAATTTTCTACCAAAAACGATGGAGTTTAAAGAAAATACACGAATTTTCATCTAAAAAGATTATTTTTTCACAAAACTTTTTATTAAAAATAATAATATATCAATATAAAATTACGTAAGTAATATAAGTAATAATAAACAATTTTGAATGGATGAACTTTTAACCGAATAGATTATTTTTCAACTAAAACGATGAATTTTCAACAAAAATGCATAAATTTTCAATTTAAAAAAATCGAATTGTCAACAAAAGCGTGAAATTTTTAACAAAAAAGATTAATTTTCAGTCAAGTAGATAAATTTACTACAATAAAAAAGACAAATTTGCAATAAAATACATGAATTTTCGAACAAGAATGGAACAGTCAAATTTTGAGCTAAAAAAATTATATTTTCAACTAAAATGATGAATGAATGAATAAAAAAACATTCAATAAAAAGAAAACAACTATTTTTTAACGAAATAATTACATTCGTAACACAAAACGAAATTTCAACTAAAATGATGAATCTTAAACAAGAAAAGAATTGTAGTCAAAAACTTACATTTTCAATCAAGAAGATTAATTTTCTACCAAAATTGACGGAGTTTCAACCAAACACATGAATTTGTATTATAAATAATAATAAATAAATATAAAATTACGTGATTCATATAAGTAATAATAAACAATATTAAATTTATGAAATTTTAACCGAATAGATTATTTTTTAACTAAAAAGATGCATTTTCAGTTCAAAAACTTAATTTTCAACCAAAAAAAAATTAAATTTTCACAAAAATAGTTAAACTTTAAATAAAAAGATGAAATTTCACCCAACAAGATCAATTTTCTATAAAAAAGACAAACTTTCAATAAAATGTATGAATTTCTAGCATAATTTGTACATAAATTTTGTACCAAAAATGGAAGTTAACTTTTAAGTTAAAAAAATTATATTTCTAATTAAAATGATTAATCTTTAAACGGATGAACTTTTAACCGAATAGATTATTTTTCAACTAAAAATATGAATTTCCAACATAAATGCATAAATTTATAATTTTAAAAAACGAGTTAGGTAAATTTTCAGCTGAAAAACTTAATTTTCAACCAAAAAAATCTAACTTCTAACAAAATATTTAAATTAAGAAAAAAGATGAATTCTCAGCCAAGATGATTAATTTTCTACCAAAAACGACGAATTTTCAACAAAATACATAAATTTTTAACTAAAAAAGATTATTTTTCCACGCAAAAATTCGTCCTTTTGGATTTGAAATTCAACAATTTGTTTAAATTTTCTTCTCTCTACTGAAAAATCTTTCTCTTATGAAAACTCAACTCTATTGTTGGAAATTTATTTGTTTTTGGTTAGAAATTTTACTGATTGGTTGATTATTCTTGTTTTTTGTTGAAGATTCATCTTTTTTGGTTGAAAATTTAATGATTTTTTTGAAAATTTGCTTTTTATTTTTATTGAAAATTAATGATTCTAACTGAAAATTTAAGAGTTTCATTTTTGGTAAAAAAATCCACTATTTGTTTGCAACTTAACTTTATTGTTGAAAATTAAACTGATTTCTAGAAAATTGATATATTTGGCTTTAAAATAAAAAAATTTGGGTAAATTTGTTTTCTTTCTTGTCCAAAATATCTTTCTTAGTTGAAAAATTAACTTTTCTGGTTGAAAATTGATACTTTTCAGTTAAAAATTCAACTATTTAGTTTAAAATTTAATTATTTTGGTAAAAATTTCTCTTCTGAGGTAAAAAATAATTGTTTCGTTAAAAATGTGTTTATTTTGTTGAAAATTTAACTCACAAAATAATAAATAAAATCATTATTAATCGAAAACCTATATTTTCAATCAGAATGATTAATTTTCTATCAAAGAAAACGAATTTTCAACAAATGAAATAGTTAAAAAAAGGTATAATTTCAACCAAGACCAATTATCTACTAAAACAGACGAATTTTTAACAAATTGAATGAATTTTCAACCAAAGAGTCGAATTTTCAAGTGAAAAAGTTAAATCTTGAAACCAAAAAAAAATTTTCATCAAAAAAAAAATAATCAAGAAGATTAATTTTCTACCAAAAAGACAAATTATCATCAAATTACAGAATTTTTAACTGAAAAAGATCAATTTTGAACAAAAATAATTGGATTTTCCAACAAATAGTTGAATTTTCTGTTATAAACATTAATTTTCAACCAAATTATGGAATTCGTAAGCGTAAATAAAAAATTTCCTACGAAAATAGTCCAATTTCTACCAAGAACAATTATTTTTTACTAATAAAAGATTAATTTTCCACCAAATAGGCAAATTTTTATCGAAAAAAGATACATTTTAAACCCAAAAATGTAATAATTAAATTTTCAGTTAACCTAATAACATGAATTTTTAACTAATTTATGTTATTTTTCAACCAAATAATCGAATTTTTTAACAAATGGTTGTATTTACGAAAAAATATAATTATTTAAATTTTCAGTCAAAAATTAAATTTTAACCAAAAGAAAAATTAATGTTTAAACAAAGAGATCAATCAACAAATAATTGTAATCGCTAAATTTTCATTTAAAAAATGAATTTTCAACCAGTTGAATTTACATATAAAAACAAGTTTTTAAATAAAAATGGAATTAGTTAAATTTCCAGTTAAAAACAATAATTTTAAAGCAAATTATGAATTTTAAGTCGAAAGACAAAATTTCTGCAAAAAAAACATAATTTTTAACTAACAAAGATGAGAGTTCAACAACAAAATTCTAACAAAAAGACGAATTTTCTACTAAATAGTTTAATTTTCAAAAAATACATGTAATAGTTAAATTTTCAGTAAAAAAATGAATGTCCAACCAAAAGAAAAATGAATTTTCAAAGCAAGGCATGCATTTTTAACGAATTTAGTTGAATTTTTAACAAAAAATTTATATAATTTTCAACCAAAAGAAAAAATGAATTTTCGAACAGAGATGAAACCTCAACCATAAACACGAATTTGTAAAAATTTAGTCGAATTTTCAACAAAAAAGTTATATTTTAAGCAAATAATCAAATGTTCTACCAAAAAGTTGAATTAATTGTAAACCAAATTCTGGAATTTTAAGACGAAAAAGAATTTTTAAAGAAAAGCAAAATAAATTTTCAAACCAAGGAATGAATTTTTAATGAATTTATTAGATTTTTTAACAGCAAATTTATTTTTCAACCAAATAATCAAATTTTCTACTAATTATTAGAATTTTAACAAAAAAGGTGAATTTTCAAACTTTAGATTACTTTTCATTACTTTCTACAAAAAAAAGTCGAATTTTCGACCGAATAGTTGAATTTTCAAATAATAATGTAATAGTGAAATTTTCAGTAAAAAAAATTAATTTTCAATCAAAAGAAAAACTAATTTTCAGACAAAAGCAAAATTAATTTTCAAATAAAAGCATGAAATATAAAAATGTTTTCAACTAAAAATGGAATTAGTTGAATTTTCAGTTAAAAACATTAATTTTCAACCAAATTATGGAATTTTAAGACGAAAAAGACGAAATTTCTGCAAAAAAACTGGAATTTTAAACTGAAAAATATAAGTTTTCAACAAAAAATGTCATATTTATCCTAAAATTTGAATTTTCAATGGATTGAGTTGATTTTTAAACAGAACATTTATTTTTCAACCAAATAATCAAAATTTCTACCAAACAGTAGAATTTTTAGCCAAAATAAAAATAAATTTTTAAACGAAATAAAAATAAAATTTCAAACAAAAGCAAAATTCATTTTTAACCAATTTAGTTGAATTTTAGAAAACAAATTTATTTTTCATCTAAATAATCAAATTTTCTACCAAATAGTAGAATTAAAAAAAAAAAATTTTCAAGCAAATAGATGAATCCTTAACCATAAATAAACAAGAATTTGTAATAAATTTCATTCAATTTCCAACCCAAAATAGATAACTTCTACCAAGAGAAAGTACTTTTTACAAAAAAGTCGAATTTTCGAACGAATAATTCAATTTTTAAACAATAATGTAATGGTAAAATTTTCAATCAAAAGAAAAATTAATTTTCAAGCAAAAGCAAAATGAATTTTCAAATAAAAGCATGAAATAAAAAATTTTTTTAAATAAAAATGGAATTAGTTGAATTTTCAGTTAAAAACATTAATTTTCAACCAAATTATGAAATTTTAAGACGAAAAAGACGAGATTACTGCAAAAAAAACTGGAATTTTAAGCTAAAAAATATAAGTTTTCAACAAAAAATGTCATATTTATCCTAAAATTTGAATTTTCATGAATTTTCAACGAATTTAGTTGATTTTTCAACAAAAATATATTTTTCAACCAAATAATCAAATTTTCTACCAAAAGGCAGAATTTTCAGCCAAAAGAAAAATGAATTTTCAAATAAAGGCTTGCATTTTTTTAATTTAGTTGAATTTTAAACAACAAATTTATTTTTCAACTAAATAATCAAACTTTCTACCAAACAGTAGAATTTTCAGCCTAAAGAAGAATAAATTTTCAAACAAATAGATGAATCCTCAACCATAAATAAACAATAAAAAAATTAATTTTCAAGCAAAAGCAAAATGAATTTTCAAATAAAGGCATTACTTTTTTTTTTAATTTAGTTTACTTTTAAACAAATTTATTTTTCAACAAAATAATTCAATTGTCTACCAATTAGTAGAATTAAAAAAAAAAAGAAATGAATTTTTAACAAATTTAATTGATTTTCCAATCCAAAATAGTTAAATTTCTACCAAGAGAAATTATTTTCTACAAAAAAGTCGAATTTTCTACCAAATAGTTCAATTTTCAATCAATAATGTAATATTAAAATATTCAGTTAAAAAATGAATTATCTACAAAAAAACAATCGAATTATAAAAAAAGTGAATTTTCAACCATAAAGATTAATTTTCTGTTTTGAAAAAACTGTTGAATTTTGAAAATAAGAAAAAAGTATCTTTATTCTAAGTAAAATTAGTTAAAATGATGAAATTTAGTTATCTTACCTAAATGTAGAAAATCTAATCTGAAATTATCTTAAAAGGGGAAAAGAGGCAAAAAATTCCTGAAAAATATCTAACGTAATATGTGAATGACCCCTAAATTATTCTCAATCTCTTTTCCCTTCCTGCGATAACATGGAATTCTAAAGAAAATAAGTAAAAACTTACCAGTTACTGGCAAACTGAGACAATCTGTAACGGGCCGTTTCGAGTAGTAAAGTGTTTTTGAAATTCGAGACAAGAATTCGTCATTATGGTTAAAACTCTGAAAAAACAGATGTGTTCTAAATAATTTTGTACCCAATCCTTAAAACGAGCACCGTGCAACAACTGATGTACCTTTAACTTCGTAGGCGACTTTTTACTCTTCGAAATATTCGGCATTTTCGTTGAGATGTTTGAACAAATCCAAAATTTCGGATAATTTCTTGCACAGGAATTTTCGTGAATTAACGCAGCTAACTCGGGTTTATTGGCACAAAAATAACCGAAAGACAAGCACCATTCCGTGACACGACTACTGCGAAGATGAGTCAATCGTGTAAATGTAAACTGTAAATTGTAAATATACTACATATTTTAGGTTATGTGATTCACGAGTTTGACCTTCGAGGGCGCTCGATTCAAAACAGGGGCGCAAAAATTCAAATATTTCTTTGGATATTCTAATTTATAAAGAAAGAGTTGCTGATTATGTGAATATTTGGCAGAGATTTCGAAAAAGAGAAATATCCTAGGCGATTTCGCTTCTCAAGCCTGTCAAATTCTCAATTTATTATTTATAAAAATCTACCCCTCCCACTTTGAAGAAACTCGATAATTCGATAGTTTCTCGATTCCACACATTCGCGGCTACCTTCGCGATTAATGTAGGTTATTTGACAATTGAAATATGTCATTTTTATGATTGCGAAATTAGTGCATAGTTGATTCCAAAAGACAAACAACGGATGAAATTAGTTGCTGTGACCTAGCCGGAAAGTTGAAAAACTAGTGACAATGTGGTGTCAGTGATGCGTTTAAAAGGAAAGAATAACGCAAAGTTTCATAGTGTCTATAAGGTGCTTTCCCGTATATGTCGTAAGTACTTAATTACCCAATTACATCTCGTGGCGGACATAACAAATTTGTCAAGATTAATTATTGCGGTTTCCTTTATTTCTCTGCTTCCATGTCGTTTATTTGATGCATTAAACATAACCATAATTCGGACCAGTAGACATTTTAATTGTCAATTGTTTTAAGTGAACTCTCCCTATTTATGTGAGATTTATTTCACTTTTTTTGTTTATATTGTACATGATGGGTGGAAACGGCATGGGTTTTATAAAATGATCAATTTTGCCACACAGTAGAGTCTCTGTTTCGAGTTTTATGTTTCTGAATTTATTTGCGAATATGACTTGGTTTTTGCTTCCAACTCAAATAATACTTGAATTCGTTTATAAAGTTTATAATCAATAATAATAATCAATGTGGTATTATCAAAAAGATAATTTTTCTCTTCAAACTATGGAAATTAGGTTGTAATAAATTATTCTATCGAATATGACGCCAGAGCCTAAAATATTGCGTAGACCGACACGTTTTCTTATGTTCGATTTATAGGTCGTTTTTCGTTAAAAAATTAACTTTTTGGTTAAAAATTAATATATTTTGTTGAAAAATTATATTTTTTAATACAAAATTCATTTTTTTGGCTTTTAAAAAATCAACTTTTTGGTTAAAAGTACATGTCTTGTTGAAGATTTGCTTTTTTGATAGAATATTCATCTTCATCGATAGAAAATTAATCTTCTTAATTGTAAATTAAACTTTTTGTTTAAAAAATAAATTATTTAGTTAAAAATTCATGTGTTTTCTTGAAAATTTTTTTCAATAGAAAATTTAGCTTCTTCGTTGAATATTCATATTTCTGTATAAAAAATTAACTAGTTCGTTAAAAATTCTGGTATTTTGTTGAAAATTTGTTCTTTTTATAGAAATATTAATCTTTTTGGTTAAAAATTCATGTCTAATTGAAAATTTGAGTTTTTCGGGTAGAATATTAAGCTTCTTGATTGAATATTCATATTTTTGAATAAAAAATCAACTATTTGATTAAAAATTCAGGTATTTCGTTGAAAATTTGTTCTTTTTGATAGAAATATTCATTTTTTTGTTTAAAAAGTCATCTATTTGGTTGCAAATTCGTCAATTTTGTTGAGAATTTATATTTTTTGAAAGAAAATTAATTTTTTGCTGTTCAAAAGTCAACTGTTCAGTTAAAAATTTATGTCTGTTTGGTAATTTTTTTTTTTTTTGATAGAATATTATTCTTCATCGATAGAAAATTAATCTTCTTTGTTGAAAATTCATCTTTTTGTCTGGAGAATTAATTATTTGGTTAAAAATTCATGTATTTTGTTAAAAGTTTGTGTCCTTTTTGATAGAAATATGCATCTTTTTGTTTAAAAAATCAACTATTTGGTTGCAAATTCATTAATTTGGTTGAAAATTTATATTTGTGTTGTTAAAAAGTCCACTTTTTGGTTATAAATGTATATATTTTGTTGAAAATGTGTCTTTTTCTATAAACAAATTAATCGTATTGATTGAAAATTCGCCTTTTTGTATAAAAAAACCCAACTATTTGATTAAAAAGTTGTATTTTTTGGCAGAAATATTCATCTTGTTCTTTCAAAAATCAACTATTTGGTTATAAATTAATGTCTATTGTTGAAAATTTGACCTTTTTGATAGAAATGTTAATTTTTATTTTAGAGAATCTTATTGATTGAAAATTCATCTTTTTGTTTAAAAAATCAACTATTTGGTAATAAATTTGTGTATTTTGTTGAAATTGTTTTCTTTCTCAATATAAAAATAAATCACTTGATTAAATATTCATCTTTTTGTATAAAAAATCAATGGGTTGATTAAAAGTTGTATTCTTTTTTATGGAAAATTTCTCTTGTTTTTTGAAAAATTAACTATTTCATTAAAAATTCCTGTCTAATGTTAAAAATTTATTCTTTTTCGATAGAAATGTTCATCTTTTTGTTTAAAAAATCATCTATTTCATAAAGAAGTCGCCTTTTTTTATAGAAATATTCATCTTTTTGTTTCAAAATTGCACTATTTGGTTAAAAATGAATATTTTAACTGAAAATTGAACTATTCCATATTTTTGTTGAAAATTGGCCTCTTTCATTTAAAAATTAAACTATTCTATTTTGAAATGAAAATTTTTGTTGGTTGAAAATTCAACGATTTGGTTAAAAGTTTAATTATTTATTTGAAAATTCATCTATTTTGTTCTTGAAACTTATCTTTTTGGTTGAAATCTAACTTTTTGAACTGAAAATAATATTTTTTAAATGAAAATTAGTTTTTTAAAATGTTTAGATCTTTTTTTTTAACTGAAAGTTTAACTATTTTATTTTGGAATGAAGAATTATAATTTTTGGTTGAAAATTCAAATATTTTGTTAAAAATTAATATTTTCAACTGAAAATTGAACTATTCCATATTTTTGGTTTTAAATTTATGTATTTTGTGGAAAATTTGTCTTCTTTTATACAAAAAATTAAGCTTATTGATTGAAAATTCATCTTTTTGTTTAAAAAATAAACTATTTGGTTATGAATTCATGTATTTTGTTGAAAATTGGTATTTTTCTATAGAAAATTAATTGTCTTGTTGAAAAATTGCTTTTCTATAAAAAAATCAACTATTTGATTAAGAAGTTGTCTTTTTTATAGAAATATTCATCTTTTTGTTTCAAAAATCATATATTTAATTATAAAGTCATGTCTGTTGTTAAAAATTTGACCTTTTTGATAGAAATATTAATCTTTTTGTTTAAAAAAATCAACCATTTGTTTATAAATTCATGTATTCTGTTTAAAGTTTTTTCTTTCTCAATACAAAATTAAAGCACTTGATTAAAAAATCATCTTTTTATGGAAAATTTATCTTGTCCTTAAAAAAATTAATTATTTGTTTAAAAATTCATGTGTATTGTTGAAAATTTTTCCTTTTTGATAGAAATATTAATCTTTTTGTTTAAAAATTAACCATTTAGTAATTAATTTATTTATTTTGTTGAAAGTTTGTCTTTCTCAATAGAAAATTAATCCACTTTACTAACAATTTATCTTTTTGTGTAAAAAAACAACTATTTCATTAAGAAGTTGTCATTTTTGTAGAAATATTCATCTCTTTGTATCAAAAATCAACTATTTAGTTATAAATTCATATATTTTGTTGGAAATTTTTTCTTTGAATTATGGATGGAAATTAGATTGCAATAATTTATTCTATCTATCGAATATCACACAAGGAGGCCTACGATGTTGCGTAGACCGACACACTTTATTGAACTTTATAATTTATAAAAGTTCTAAATTTTGCAGTTTATTTGTATTTCATTTAACATTGTTTATTTGAAAAGTGTACATGTTTGAGCATTTCAATACACAATTTTTGAATGGAAAACTTTTAAACTTAAATTTTAAAAGTTTGGAATTCAAGGGTTCCACTTTGAATGCTTTAATTTGTTGCTTATTGTTTATTGCTTTAAATAGAAGAATGCTTAGAATATAGTTTGATTTTTAAAATTTTATTGGCCGTGAAAAATGTTTGCTAACTGGGAAAAGACCGGGAATTTTTTTCTTCGATTAAAATTGCTACACATAGTAGATGTTTTGCTCCATTTACTATATGCTTATTGTTTAAAATTATTGTTTAAATCTGATTCACAAACATTCGGAGGAAACTTAATGTGGTCCATAAATGTTGTGTAATCCGACACACTTTTTATAGAAAATTATAACTGGAAAATATGGAAAATTATGGAACATTATCTTGATTTTCTAAGCTAAATTTCCAGTTTTTTAAATCTAAAGTTCAAAAAGTGTTAAAACTCTACTCAAATGGTTATTTAGAATATTATTTTTCAGTCTATACATTTTTGATTTCCTAGTTATTTATCTAATATTTAATTTTTGGTTAAGAATTAATATTTTTTGGTAAAATTATTATTTGGCTGAAATTGCTTTTCCATTGCCAAGAAATCTTTCTTGGTTGAATATTCAACTCTTTTGTTAAAAATTAGTCTTCTTGGTTTGAAAATTCATCCCTTTTGGAAGAAATTTCAACTTTTCTGGTTAAAAATGTAGCGGATTGGTCGAAAATGTATCTGTTTTTATTCTTGAATTAACTATTTTTGGGTTGAATATTAAGTGACTTGGTTTAAAGGTGAACTACTTTGTACAACATTTTTTTTTTTACGATTAACATTTTAGTTGTAAAATTCACCTCTTTGTTCAATTATTTAGAAGAATATTATAAATATTGTGCTCGAAATTGGTGTTTTTTTTTATAAAATTGTACCTACTGTTTTATGATTTAAAATTCTTTCTTAAAAATTCATTTTTTTTGTTGAAGATTCTTTTTTTCTTGAAAATTCAATTATTTGGCTTAAAATTTTTTTCTTTTGATGAAATCTTTTTTTATTTAGAAAATTAATCTTCATTTGTGAAAAATGAAGTTTTTTAAAATTGAAAATTCCCAATTTCTATGAAAAAGACTAACACAACCAAATTTTTTTAATTGACTTTTTCTCGAAACTTTATGATTTTGTATCAAAATTATTTTTTTCTTAATAGTAATTTGCAACGAAAAACACCATCATAAAACACGTATAATATTTACAATAATTTGTTAGGTAATTTGTTGATTTAATTTGAAAATTCTAAATTCAAGATATAAAACAACGTCAAGTAATGAAAAACCAATTAGGTTTTCAATAATGATTGCCAGACGTTTTTCCCACGTTTTTTAGAGATTGTATTTCAAAATAGGGACTTGATTGGTTTTTTTTTTCTAATTTTCTTTATTGATAAAAAATGCAGCTGGAAATTGAAATTGGATGAATTAAAATTTGAATAATTTGGATAGGAGCAGTGGATAAAGGTCAACTCGATGGTTTCATGGCTGATGGTGCGGTTCCTCCCCTGAAAAATGGGAATAATTCTAAAAGCACTGGTTTCACAGCACAAAATAACATTAACAATGTGAAAGGAGGCGCAACAAGCCCCGATGTGGCGAATACGGTGCATGTGGCCGGACAATATGCCCCGAAAGTCCTACGGAATTTAAATGCTCAGAGACTGAAGAACCAATTCACCGATGTGTGTCTTGTCGCCGGTGACAGTGTGATTCGGGCTCACAAATTGGTCCTGGCGGCCGGAAGTGCTTACTTCAATGCCATGTTCACCAGCGGACTCGTCGAGGAGCAGCAGGACTCTGTCGAAATTCACTCCGTGTCCGCGAAAATACTCGCAATTCTTGTCGACTTTATTTACACCGGAAATGTAGACATTACTCAGGATAATGTCCAGGAGCTCTTTGCCGCTGCTGATATGCTGGAACTCGAAGAAGTTGTTGCCGGATGTATCGCTTATCTCGAGCAACAACTCCATTATACTAATGCCCTTGGAATTTACAGGTAAATCAATCAAATTCATTTTCTATTTGAGAACGAGATTTACATTTTTACAATTTAGATCAACTGATTCATTTCATTAACCGCTTAGCAGCTTTTTTCAGCTTTTTTCTTCGAAATTCAACTATTTTGTTGAAAAGTAACCATTTGCTTATTAGATTCTCATCAGAGAAGGTATTAGATTTGTGTAAAATTTGAGCCCCCCCCCCCCCCGCATTTTTAGGTTTAAAATTAAAATAATTTTTTTAATTCGTTTTTCTTTTCTTGAAAATTGATCTTTTGAGTTAAAAATTCAACTATATGTTTGAACATTTTTTTTTTGTTAGAAAATTCTTCTTCTTTACAGATGCATTTATTTTGGTTTATAATTCATTTCGTTGGTTAAAAATTAAATTATTTATTTTAAAATACTTTTTTTTTAATATATATTTGTTGTTGAAAATTAATTTTTTAGCTGGAAACTCGACTTTTTGGTAAAAAAATGAATATTTTCGGTTGAAAAAGCATATCTAGGTTAAAAATTAAAATACATTTTTTTTAAATTTGTTTTTCTTTTCTTGAAAATTGATCTTTTGAGTTAAAAATTCAACTATATGTTTGAACATTTTTTTTTAGAAAATTATTCTTCTTTACAGATGCATTTATTTTGGTTCAAAATTCATTTCGTTGGTTAAAAATGGAATTACTTAGTTAAAAATACTTTTTTTTAAATATATATTTATTTTTGAAAATTAATTCATCAGCTGGAAACTCGACTTTTTGGTAAAAAAATTAATATTTTTGGTTGAAAAAGCATTTCTAGGTTTAAAATTAAAATAATTTTTTTTTAAATTCGTTTTTCTTTTCTTGAAAATTGATCTTTTGAGTTAAAAATTCAACTAATATGTTTGATAATTTCTTTTTTAGAAAATTATTATTTTTGTTCGCAAATGCATTTATTTTGGTTGCGAATTCATTTCTTTCCATGGAAATGCCTGTATTTTATTAAAAATTTGTATCTTTTGATTGGAAATTAATGTTTTTGGTGCAAAAATATATTTTTTTTTTGTTAGAAAATTATTTTTCTTGATTGCAATTCGTTAATTTTGGTTAAAAAATGATTTCATTTTTAGAAATTTAACTGCCTTGTTAAAAAAATTTTTGTTTTGGTTAAAGATTATTATTTTAGTTGGAACCTCGATTTTTTGGTAGAAAATTAATCTTCTTGTTAAAAAATTCACTTTTTGGTAAAAAATTAATTATTTTTCGTAGAAAATTCAGGTATTTTGTTCAAACCTACTGATTTTGATTCAAATTATATTTTTTTATACTGAAAATGGAACTGCTTTATTTATAGTTACAATTTTTTTTAGTTCTTAACATTTAACTATATAATTGGTTAAAAAATTTTTGTTTTGGTTAAAATTGATTTTTTACTTGAAAACTCGACTTTTTGGTCAAAAAACAATTCTAGGTTGAAAATTTCAATAAATTTTCAAAAATTTGATTTCAGTTTCTTGAAAATTGATTATTTTAGTTGAAAATTAAACTATGTGTTTGAAAATTAACTTTTTTTATAATAGTATTTTTCTTCTTTGCGAATCCGTTCATTTAGGTGAAAAATTCATTTCGTTTGTTAAAAATTTAACAATGAGTTTGAAATTAATTAGGGAAAAATTAAAGAAACTTCAAAAGAATTTGGTCAAATGCCTCCAAATTTAGAGTGAGTTTTGAAGACTTCAAGATTTATGAAATAAACATTTTAAAAAACTTGATCGAATGAATAGAATTGACTAAATTTAGAAGAATGTAAAAAATTTAGGATAAACGAATAATAATTGAGAGTGAATTTAAAATGAATTGCAAAAACTATTTTGAAAATTTTTTAAACGGGACAATGAAATTTCGTCTGTTTTAATACCAATGCAAGTTACGAATTATAATAATATCTACTTCGTTAAAATTTCATTTTATTTGTTGGACATTCATCATTTTAGTTAAAAATTCATCTGGTAGATTGTAAATTGAACTATTTTGTTAAAAATTCACCTTTTTTGGTTCAATTCAATTGTTTTCGCTTTCAAATTAAAATATTTTTTAAATGAACTATCAACAATTATATTTTTTATCAACTGGTTGATTGAAAGTTGATCTACTTCGTTAAAATTTCTTTTTTTTTGTGAGGATTTTTAATTTTATTTGAAAATTCATTTGGTAGGTTAAAAATTAAAGTATTTTGTTGAAAATTTGCCTTTTTGGTTGAATAAAATGTTTTTTAATTTAAATTAAAATCTTTTTTTACTAAATTATCAACTATTACATTTTTCGTTGAAAATTGCAATATTTGTTAAAAAGTAACATTCTTTTTCTGATAAAAACTCAGATTTTTGTTGAAAATTCGTCCTGTTTGGTTGAATTAAATTGTTTTTGATTTAAAATTAAAATATTTTTTAAGTAAATTATCAACTATTGTATTGTTCGTTGAAAATTCCACTATTTTATTAAAAAATAACCATTTTTATTGAAAAATGAGATTTTTGATTGAAAATTCGTCTTTTTTTAATGAAAATTCTTCTGTTTGGTTGAAAAATTTAACCATTTGATAAAAAATTCGTCTTTTTTGGTTCAGTTCAGCTGTTTTTTTTTTTTTTAATTTGAAATATTTTTCAACTGAATTATCAACAATTATATTCTTTTACCAACTGCTTCATTGAAAGTTGCTCTACTTCGTTAAAATTTTATTTTTTTAAGATTCATAATTTTAGTTGAAAATTCATCTGGTAGCTTGAAAATTGAACTATTTTGTTTAAAATTCGCATTTTTTGTTTTCAAATAAAATTAAGAATCTTAAAAAAAATGAATTTTTAAGAAAGCAGATTAAGTTTCAACCAAGCAGTTAAATTTTGGACTATTTTGTTAAAAACAACCTTCTTTTTTCTTTAAAAACTCAGATTTTTTGGTGAAAATTCGTCTTTTTTGGTTAAAAATTTAACTGCTTGTTTGAAACTAAACCGTTTTCTTAAAAATTCAGTTTTTTCAATATTCTTATTTTTATGTCAAAATTTATCTGGAAGGTTAAAAATTGAACTGTTTTGTTAAAAATTCGCCGTTTTGGTTGAAATCAACTCTTTTTTATTTTAAAATCAAATCTGTTTCAACTGAAATATCAACTATTACATTTTTTGTTGAAAATTCATATTTTCAGCTTTGAAAATCAATTATTTTGTTAAAAAGTAATCTTTTTTCGAAAACTCATGTTTTTTGTTGAAAATTCGTCCTTTTTAGTAAAAAATTTAACTCTCTGATTGAAAGTTGAACTACTTTATTGAAATTAAATTTTTTTGTCAAAGATTCATAATTTTTAGTTGAAAATCCATCTTTTAGGTTGAAAATCGAATTTTTTGTATTTAAAATTTAGCAATATTTCACTGTTCATTTAAGGCGAGTAAATTGAAACCAAAGATTTAAAATAAAAAAATTTTTAACTAAATTGTTTGACATAAAAAGCTTTGAATCTTTAGATTTTCGAAGAACTTTTGAATCTATTAGCGTTACAATTTTAATTGTTCTATTTAAAAAGTGTTTAATTTATAAGCGAAATTTTAAAATTTTAATGCGTAAATAACAATTGAACACTTATTATTTGTAGAAAATATTTGAATAATTTTAAGAGATATGTAGAAGTTTTGAAAAGATTCAAAATTAATTAAAAACTTGAAATTATTTCAAGTAATTTAAACGAAGTTGAACATTTTTTTCAGAAATTCTAAATATATATTTAAATTAATCGAAATTTTTCTACAATTTTTAAAAATCCTGCAAATTAAAAAAAAAATCCTTAATATCTTCTATGATCGTCTTTGCTCATTTTTTAAATCTCTAAAAATCTTCTTAAACTTTCTGTTACAATAATTTTTCAAAGTGAAAAATCATTTTCAATTTTCCTAAGAATCTTAAGAAAAATTTTATTCTTTTGAAGTCTTTCACAATTATTAAAAAAATTATAAGTTCTTTCTTTGAAATCTGTATAATTCTACATTTTATTTTAAATATCTCTTAAAAATATTCTAATATTTTTACAAATAATAAGTGTTTTATTATTATTTCTAAATTTAAATTTAAATTTAATTCTTAATTTGCAGGATTTTCTAAAAGTTATTTAAAAAATTCAATCCATATTTTGAAATATATTTAAAAGTTCCGAAAAAAATTCAAAAATAGTTTGAATTTGGAAAAATTTAAAACCACTTCTAGATTTCCTAAGATTTTAAAATAAAATTTTTAAGCTTCTGAAGGATGCCTAGACTATTTATGATAAAAATAATTTAACTTCTCATTTAAGAGCTGTTAAGTTTAAAAAAAAAATATTTTTCAATTTTTAATGTGTCTAGCTTAAAATTACTTAAAATAATATAATTTTGAAAAATTTTAAAGTTCATTGCTTGATTCTTTAATTTAGACTCTTGAAAATGTTAACGTGGACTTATATTTTTGGAACTTAATCTGTATCTTCGAACTTTAGAATTTATAAAAGTTCTAAATTTTGCATGTTATTTAAAGCTGTCAAATTTAAAAGTGTTAGCATTTGAATACACAATTTTTGAATTGAAAACTTTTAAACTTGCATTTCAAAATTTGGAATTCAAAAGTTCCTCTTTGAATGGTTTAATTTGTTATTTATTGTTTATTACTTCATGTGGAAAAATGTTTAGAATATAGTTTGATTTTTGAAATTTCATTGGCCGTGAAAAATGTCTACGAACTGAGAAAAAAATGGCCACCCTGATTGAGAAAAATATAATTTTGACCAGAAAACCGGAAAAAAGCCTTCAACAATTTGTTTTAAAATGTGCGGTTTTTTATTGAATTTAACTGGTTCAGAATCTAAATATATTGTTAAAACTTCATTTTTTTTAATTAAATTTTTCATCTGAAAACTTAACTACTCCATTGTCGCTTGAAAATTTATCTTTTATAAATTAAAAATTAATTAATTATATTAATTTAAACTATGTGGTTCAAATTTTTTTCTGTCGTTCTCAACTGCTTAAAAAATTTGTTTGTTGGAAATTAATTTTTTAAACTTAAAATTTAACCATTTCGTTTTTGTTTGAAAGTTCCACTATTTGATCGTAAATGCAATGTTTGGTTATAAATTAATTTTTTGTTGTTGAAAATATCACCATTTGGTTGAAAATTTCTCTTTCTTTCTGTAACATTCGATTTTGTTGTTGTTTGAAAGCTTTTTTCTTTTGGTTCTATCTCTTTTGGTTGAAAATTCGACTAAATTCTTGAATCTTGAAATATATTTCTACTTAAATTCATAGGTATTAAAAAATTTTTCCCACTATTCCTATTTTTTTTCGTTTTAAATCACTCCTGAAATATTTCGAATCTTTTTTTAATCTCTTGTAATCTTTAAAGTCTTTGAAATCTTTTGATGCTTTGGTGAATTTTTCGAAATATTTTACCGTTTTTATTATTTAAAAATATTTCCAATTTAAGCTTCCCGTTTACAATTTATTTTTTACAGCTACAATCGTAATTTGTGACTAATGATTGCCGATTTTTAGATTTGCAGAAGCACACAACAGTTCAAATCTTTTGGAGACTGCCTTACGCTTTATCGAAGTCAATTTTCCTCGAGTGTCACAAGAGGAAGAATTCTTGGACCTGCCAAAGGAATATCTCGTTCGTTTTCTCAGTAGCGAATATATTCACATTGATACAGAATTTCAGGTATACTATCTATCCTTTTTTTTACTTATTTAATTGATTAATATTTAATTTATTAATGAAATAATATTATTTCTAAGAATACAGAATATAAAAATATAATAATTTATGTTTTAAATTACCAATTTTTATTGTGAAATCCCAGCAAGCACTAAAATTGTTTAAAATTATGAATCTTCTTTTAAATAAAAAATGCTTTTAATACATAATCTCAATTTGTTCAAAACGATTCTTTTGTAAGGAATTTCAATTTGAAGAAATTTGAGTAAGTTTAAGAAATATTCAGAAGTTTTGAAACGATTCAAAATTAATGAAGACTTGTAAAGAATGTTGTAAAGTTTCACGACAATGAAAGGCACTTTTTTAAGGTCCATAGGAAAATTTTAAATAATATTTCATTTTGAAAAATTAATTTTAAGAGATTATTTAAAAATTAATGTTAAGATTTAAATAATTTTTAAAGATTTGAAGGTTTAGAAGGTCTGACAAGATTAAAAAAATATTAATTGTCCTTATATTCCTGTGAAAATTTTTAATAATATTTTTTGTTTGAAAATTTAACTATTTGTAAATTAAATTGATAATTAAACTATTTTGTTGAAAAGTAACTTTTTCTTCTCAAATGAAAATGGTCTATTTAAAATTTATTATATTTGATTAAAAATTTAACTGCTTGGTTGAAAACTGAACTGCTGTTTTAAAAATTAATTTTTGTTGTTAAGAAAAACCTTCTTTTCCAAAACGCAGATTTTTTTGTTGAACATTCGTCTCTTTTGGTTGAAAAATCAAATGTTTCATTGAAAATTGAATTACTTCGTTAAAATTTTCTTTTTTTTTGTATTCGAAATTCATAATTTTAGTTGAAAATTCATTTTTTTGGTCGAATCCAACTGTTTTTTATTTCAAATTAAAATCTTTTTCAACTGAATTATCAACAATTTTATTTTTCATTCGCAGTAAATTTTTCTTGTTGGAAATTCAACTATTTGGTTAAAAATTAACTTTTTCTCTGAAAATACACATTTTCAGGTTGAAAATTCACATATTTTGTTCAAAAGTAACCTTTTCTTCGAAAACTCAGATTTTTTATTGAAAAGCCGTTTTTTAAAAGTGAAAAATCCAAATTTTGGATTGAAAATTTAACTACTATGTTGAGAATTCGATTTTTTTTGTTGAAAATTCATTTTTTTAACTGAAAATTTTGATCTTCCATTTTTGACCAAAAAAAATTTTGTTAATTATTAAAAATCGTTAAAAGTTTAACTGTTTAGTTAAAAATTCATATTTCTCTTAAGAAATTCATTAATCTACTTAAAAATGAACTTAAATAACAAAAATAACTTCTTTTATTTTTGGTTGAATTTTTTTCTTAGTTGAAAATGCAACTATTTGGTTAACAATTAATTAATTTAGGTTAAAGATTCAAATATTTTGTTCGAAACTAGCCGTTTGGGTAGAATTCTACTGTTTCCTATTTAAAATTAAAATAATTTTTGGTTGAAAACTTAACTACTTTGTTGATAATTCGATTTTTTTTTTCAAAATTGAATTTTAAAAATTTAAATAAAAAACTCTATAAAATTTTATTAGACAGGAGAGGCTAAAACCAAAATTTTTAAATAATAAAAATCTAATTATGTTTTCGACAAAAATGTGTTATTCGATATTTTCCAGATATTTGATAAAAAAAAGACTTTTTTAAAAAAATTAATTTCAGGTCTTCCAAGCAGCCTACAATTGGATAACACACGACATACCTGCTAGAAGGTGTTACGTTTTTGAAATACTAGGTCTAATAAGGCTGCGCCTTTGTTCTATCGCTCGTCTAGAGCAAATAATTCAAGACTGCGTCGATGCCAGTCTCATTGTCGCTTTGCGCTCGATTCAGAAAGACTTGGTTTCGAACAAAGGCTGTCTCGTGCCCTTGCATGCGCAGCCCCGACTTTGTGCTAAGAAAAATATCCTCGTGATTGGTGGCTCGAAGCGGGAACATTGCCCTGACAGTTGGGCGAGAGCTGCCGAAAGTACTTATGAAACTATCGACAAATACGACACCTTTACTGGGTAAGAATTTTTTTTTGGTTTAATTCAAAATATTTTTTTTTTCACTTTTCCTCGCCAATTTTTCATTTTTCTGGGCCTTTATTAATTTTTCTTCCATCAGGGTGGCAACTTGACCGGGACTTCAATTTAAAACGCAGTTTTAACTTAAACATTGAGTTTCTTTAAATAAAAAAGAATGTTCAAGAAAATGCGTAAATTTTTAACCAAATAGTTAAATTTTTTAACGAATTTTTTAATTTTTGAGCTGAAAGAAACGATTTAAAAAAAACAACCCGAATATATTAATGTTTAAAAAATAAGTTAATTTTTATCTAAAGAAAATCAATTTTTGACAGAAAGAGATACTATGTCAAACTAAAAATATACATTTTATACAAAGTAGTTTAATTTTCAATTAAAAAAAAAATTATAAAGGAAGAAACAAATTTTAATCAAATTGTAGAATTATTTAGCCAAAAAGATGAAAAGTGGAATTTCTAACACAGCAATTAATTTTTCTTACATCAGGGTGGCGAAATGGCCAGGAATTTAGTATAATTTTTAAATAAAAAAATGGATTTTTAATCCAGAAATTGTTTTTTTTTTAGAAAAAAAGAATTTTCAAAAAATTGAATCAATTTTCAACAAAATAGTTAAATTTTCTACAAAATTGCTTAATTTTTAGTAAAACAAACGATTTTCTTTAAAATACAGTTTAATTTTCAACCTGAGAATGTAAATTTTCAACAAAACAATTATTAATGTATTAATTTTCGACCAAGTAGTGAAATTTTCTACCCAACAATTAAATTTTAAACTGAAAATATAAATTTTCAACATCTTTAACAAAAAAATTGATTTTCTTTCCAACAAAAAAGAATTTTCAAGAAAATACATCAATTTTCAACAAACAAGTTAAAAATGGAATTTTCAAGCAAAAAAGTGTTTTTTCATTTTTCATATTATTTCAACAAATTTTTCATTTCCCTTTAATTAAGGAAATTGGTAATAATATATTAATTTTCAACCAAATAGTTAAATTTCTACCAATTGTTTTTATTTTTTAGCCGAAGAAACGACTTATTTTATAAAACAGTTGAATTTTCAACTCGAAAACGTGCATTTCCAACAAAATAATTCAATTTTTAACCAAATAATATTTTTCTAAATAAAAAATCTGAATTCTTAACGAAATATTTAATAATATGTTAATTTTCTATCAAAAATATGAATTTTCAGACAAAAAGTATTTTTCAATATTTCTTCACCAAATTTTCATTCTCGTTGGCCGTTATCAAATTTTCTTTCATTTTTTAATTTAAAATCCGGGAATTTAAAAAATTAATTTTCAAATAAAAAATTGCATTTTTCACCAAAAAATAGATTTTCTTCAGAAAAAATAAGAATTTACAAGAAAATGTATCAATTTTCAATCAAATAGTTAAATATTCTACCAAATTGTTTAATTTTTGAGCCGAAAAAACGCTTTTTTTTTAGAAAACAGTTAAATTTGCAATCATGAAGAATGACTGTGTAACAAAATTGTTGAATATTTAACAAAATAATTCAATTCTTAATAAAAAAGTTGAATTTTTAATAAAAAATTTCATAATATAATAATTCTCAACCGAATAGTGAAAATTTCAACCAAATAGTTAAATTCTTAACTGAAAATATTAATTTAAAAATAAATAATGGAATTTTTGAAACAAAAAAAAAATGAAATTGCTATCAAAATAGATTAATTTTCAATCCAAAAAGGCGAATTGAATTAAAAAAATTTCAACTTTTCATTTTCCTTGGCCGTTATACATTCTTTTCTCCAGGGTGGCGATTTGACGGGGAAAGCGGAGAATGAACAGGAATTTAATTTAAAAACTGGGAATTTGAAAGATTAATTTTCAAATAAAAAAAGAAAGAATTTTAAAGAATATACATCAATTTTAAACCAAACAGTTAAATTTGCTACCAAATTGTTTAATGTTTGATCCGAAAAAACGATTTTTTTTTAGAACACTGTCTTAATTTTCAACCAGAAAATGTAAATTTTGAACTAAAAAGTTAATTTTCATCCGAAGCAGATCAATTTTTTAACAGAAAGAGATACATTGTCAAACCAAAAAGATGAATGTTCAAGAAAGTAGTTGAATTTTCTATTTAAAAAAAATATATACCAAGGAAGAAACACAATTTAAAACAAGCTGTTGAATTATTAAGCCAAAAAGACGACTTTTTAACAAAATTGTAGAATTTTCAACAAAATAATTCAATGTTTACCGAATTAATAAAATTTTTAAATAAAAAAGCTAAATTCTTAAAGAAAAACTTAAATAATATGTTAATTTTTAAGCAAATAGTAAAATTTTCTACCGAACAGTTAAATTTTAAACCGAAAATATGAATTTTCAACCAAATGGTGAAAATTTTAACCAAACATGATAAAATTATTATCAAAAAAGATTTCTTTTCGATCTAAAAAGGCGAAACGAAAAATACGAATTTTCAAACAAAAAAGTATTTTTTCATTTTCCCTGTTCAATTTTTCATTTTCATTGGCCGTTCTTAATTTTTCTTACATCAGGGTGGCGAAATGGCCGGGAATTTAGTTTAATTTTCAAATAAAAAATTGTATTTTTAACCCAAAAATTGTTTTTTTTTTAGAAAAATAAGAATTTTCAAGAAATTGAATCAATTTTTAACAAAATAGTTAAATTTTCTACAAAATTGCTTAATTTTCTAGTCAAAAATATGATTTTCTTTAAAATACAGTTTAATTTTCAACAAAAAAGTTCATTTTCATCCGAAGCAGATTAATTTTCAACCAAGCAGTTGCAGTTTATCCAAAAAAGGATTAATTTTTGACTGAAAGAGATTCATTGTCAAACCAAAAAGAAGAATTTTTAACAAAAAAAATCCATTTTCAACCAAATAATAAATTTTCTAACAAACGGGTCATTTTTGAACCAAAAAGGCGAATTAAATCCCAAAAAGTTGTATTTTTAACTTAGAAATGTGCATTTTTACCAGAAAAGTTAATTTTGAACCAAATAGTTGCATTTTTGCCCGAACCGGAAAAGCGGGAAATGACCGGGAATATAATTTAAAACCCGGGAATTTGAAAGATTTGCATTTTTAACCAAAAAAATAATTTGCTTAAAAAAAAAAGAATTTTCAAGAAAATAGATCAATTCTTGACCAAATAGTTAAATTTTCTGCCAAATTTTTTTATTGTTGAGCCGAAAAAACAGTTTTTTCTTTAGAAAACAGTTTATTTTTCAATAAAAAAGTTAATTTTCATGTGAAAAATATCAATTTTTAACCAGACATTTGTAGTTTTAACCAAAAAGCATTAATTTTCGACAGAAAGAGATAAATTCTCAAACCAAAAAGATGAATTTTATACAAAGTAGTTATTTTCAATTAAAAAAAAATTATGAAGGAAAAAAACCAAAATTTTGATCAAACTGTTAAATTATTAAGTAAAAAAACGACTTTTCAAAAAAATAATTTAATTCTTAACGAAAAATTTAATAATATATTTATTTTTAACCAAATAGTGAAATTTTCTACGAAACAGTTACATTTTGAACTGAAAATATGAATTTTCAAAGAAATAATGGAATTTTTTTACCAAAAAAAAGATTAAATTCCTATCAAAACAGATTAATTTCTAAATCAAAAAGATGAATTAAATCCAAAAAAAGTGAGATTTTCCACTCGAAAATGTGAATTTTTACTGAAAAAGTTAACCTTAAAGCAAATAGTTGCATTTTCACCCGAAAATATGAATTTTGAACAGAAAAGTTAAATTTTTTGATTAAAAATGTATCACTTTAGTTGAAAATTCATCTTTTTGGTTGAAAACTTAACTATTTTGTTGAGAATTCGATTTTTTTGTTCAAAATTCAATTTTTGGTGAAATTTTATTTTTTTGACTTCAGAAAAACCAACTGTTTGGTTAAAAATTAATTTTATTGAGTTGAGTATTTAATTATTTTGTTGGAAATGAGTCATTTCAGTAGAATTCTCTTTTTTTTTTTAAATTTAAAATTAAAATCATTTTCGTTTGAAATATCCACTATTAGATTTTTGACTGTGAATTAATTTTTTGTTTTGTTCAAAATGCAACTAAGTTGAAAATTAATTTTTTTGCTGACAATTTATCACTTTAGTTGAAAATTCATCTTTTTGATTGAAAATTCCATTTTTTTGTGTTCAAAATTAATTTTATTAACTGAAAATTTTTATTTTCCATTTTTGATAAAAAAAAAGATTGTTTTTTTTTTATCGAAAATTAAACTATTTGGTTGGAAATTTATCTGCTTTGGTAGAATTTTCACATTTTTTGGTAAAAATTGCATCTTTTTTTCAAAGATTTTTTAGAGATTTCAATCAATTCAACATTATTATCAAATATTTGAAATCTTTCGCACAGATTTCCGGTAGATTTCAAAAGTTGCACAAAGATTTCTTAAATTTTTCGAATATTTCGCAAAGATTTTGGATAGATTTAAAAGATTTCACAAACATTTTAATAATTTCACAAATATCATCAGATATTTCAAAAATATTTTTAACATTTTTTAAAGATTTCCAAAGATATCAGAAATATTTAACAAATTTTTCAATGATTTCCCAAAGATTTTAAGGATTTTATAAAGATTGTAAATATTTAGAAAAGATTTCAGAAAGATTTCAAAGATCCTACGAAGATTGGAATGATCTGTCAAAGATTTCTTAAAGATTTAAAGATTTCGAATAGATTGAAAATATTTCACAAAGATTTTCCAAGATTTTAGAACATTCATTTTCAGAACTTACGATTTAATTATTTAATTTTTGATTGACAATTTGGCTTTTTAAGTAAAAGTTTAATTTGTTGTTTCTGAAAATTCAACTATTTCAGTTAAAAATTCATCATTTTAGTTCAAAATTCGTCAGTTAGGTTGAAAATTGAATTATTTTCTTCAAAATCCATTTTTTTAAATTTCGTTTTTCAACCTTCGAAATCTATCTTGAATTTTTATGAATTTTATTGAATTCTTCTCTCTGATGTAAATTAAATTGTTCTGAAATCTTCGGAATTCTCTTGAAATGTATGAATTCGCTGGAAGTTTTTTAATTTACTTGAATTTATATAATTTTACTCTTTTCTATTTAATTCATCCGATTCTTTTTTTTTTAATTTTTCAAAGTTTTAATTTAATTGATCCTTAGGATCCATTGATAAAATTATTCAAGGATTTGAAATATTTTAACGTACTTTTTATTTTTTATTTTTATTATTTTAAACGATTACAAAGAATTTTGTTATTGATTTCAGTAATTTAATGGGATTTAAAAGGATTTTTTAAATATACTTCAGGGTATTTTAAAAGATTCAAAGGCATTTTAAAGAGATTTAAACAATTTCAAGGGGTTTTAATCATTTTAAGGGATTTTAATATTTTCATGGATTTCAAAGAATTTTGCACCAGACATGAATGATTTTGTAAGTTTTCGACGATTTTAAGAGATTTTCAAATATTCTTTACAATTCATTTGTAATGTGCCCTGAATTCCTATTAATTTATCCTAAATCCTTTTACATTATTTTGAATTTCTCTAAAATTACTCTAAATTTATTGCAATGCTAGAAATGCTTAGGGTTTCCAAGATTTGAAGAACTTTGAAATTATTCTTAGAATTCTTGTTAATTCTTTGAAATTCTCTTCAATTTTCTCAATTTACTTTAATCCTTTTAAAATCACTTGATTCTACTTAATTCAGTCAATTTTTTTTAAATTTTGAAACTTTTCATTTAATTGATCCTGAAGTAGATTAATCAGATTCTTTGAATTCCCTTGAATTTTTCTAAGCTTTGTTCAAAGTTATTGAATTCAATTAAGTTTTTTCAAGTTGTTTTAAATTCATTTGATTTTTTTTAATTCACCTTGAATTTTTAGGAATTTGATTGAAATCTTCTCTTTTATCTTCAATTCCTCTAAATTCAATTCAGTTTCACGGAAATCAATGGATCTTTTTTGTTTTGATTTTTTTTTAAATTTTACCCAATTCATTTGAATTCTGTTTTACAAAGATTTCAATTATTTCTCAAATATTTTACAGCTTTTAACCACTTAGAAAATGATTTGGGGTAGATTAAAAATATATCAAAATGATTCCAATAATTTCGCACATATTACAAAATATTATAAAATTTTTTAAAATATTTATCAAATATTAAAAATATTTCGCACAGATTTTCGATAGATTTCAAAAGTTGCACAAACTTTTCAAATATTTAGCACAGATTTCGGATAGATTTATAATATTTTACAAAGATTTGAATTTTATTTCAAAGCTTTAAATAATTTCAAAAATATTATCAAATATTTATAAAATATTTTTAATATTTCGCACAGATTGCCGGTAGATTTCAAATTTGCGCAAAGATTTCAATAATTTCCCAAAGATTTCATAAAGTTTTCAAATATTTAGCACAGATTTCGGATAAATTTATAAGATTTCACAAAGATTTTAATGATTTTATAAATGTTTCAATCATTTAAAAAATATTATCAAATATTTGAAATATTTCACAAAAAATTTTCGGTAGATTTCAAAAGTTGCACAAAAATTTCATAAAGTTTTCAAATTTTTAGACCAGATTTCTGATAGATTTATAAGATTTCACAAAGTTTTTAATAATTTTTCAAATATTTCAATCATTTCAAAATAATTATTAAATATTTATAAAATATTTTTAATATTTCGCAACATATTTCCGGCAGATTTAAAATTTGCACAAAGATTTCAATAATTTCCTAAAGATTTCATAAAGTTTTCAAATATTTAGCACAGATTTCGGATAAATTTATAAGATTTCACAAAGATTTTAATGATTTTATAAACGTTTCAATCATTTAAAAAATATTATCAAATATTCGAAATATTTCACAAAAAATTTTCGGTAGATTTCAAAAGTTGCAGAAAAATTTCATAAAGTTTTCAAATCTTTAGATCAGATTTCTGATAGATTTATAAGATTTCACAAAGTTTTTAATAATTTTTCAAATATTTCAATCATTTCAAAATAATTATCAAATATTTATAAAATATTTATAAGATTTCACAGACTTCCATTAATTTTTAAAGATTTCACAAATTTCTAAAAAATTACTAAACATTTTAAAAATATTTGAAATATTTTGCAAAGATTTCCGAAGATTTAAAAAGTATTTCACAAAGATTTGAAAAATTTTCCAAATTATAGCTAAGATTTCGAAAAGATTGAAAAGATTTACAAATATGTAAATTATTTAACAAACATTTCCGATAGATTTCGAAGAATTCACCAAGATTCAATGATTTCCCAAAGATTTAAAATAATTATACTAATTATAATAATATTATAATTATAATTAATAGTTTGAAAGATTTCACAAATATTTTTAACATTTATTAAAGATTTTTAAGAGTGCACAAAGATTTCAATAATTTTACAAATATTATCAGATGTTTAACAAATATTCTAAATATTTTGGAAAGATTTCCAAAAATATCAGAAAGAGCTTACAAAGATTTTAATAATCATCAAAATATTTTAAAGATTTTAAATATTGCGCGAAGATTTCAACCATCTTATAAAGATTAGAATCATCTGTCAAAGATTTCTTAAAGATTTTAAAGATTTCGAATACATTAAAAATATTTCATAAAGATTTAATTGTTTAAGTTTTGATTGTCAATTTGTCTTTATAAGAAAAAATTTAATTTGTTGTTGTTGAAAATTCATCAGTTACGTTTAAAATTGAACTATTTTCTTCAAAATCAATTTTTTTTAAAAATAATTTTCTCAACCTTCGAAACCTACCAGAAATCTTTATGAAATAATTGAAGTAGTTGTAAATCTTTTATATCTATCCGAAATCTTAGCGAACCTTGAATTTTTATGAAATTCATTGAATTCTTCTCTCTGATCTTTAATTCCTCTAAATTCAATCCCTTTTTTCGTTAATTAATGGATTTATTTATTTCTTTCTTAAACATTTTTACCAATTAATTTGAATTCTTTTAAATGTAAATTGAATTTTTCCGAAATCTTCGGAATTTATCCTGAATTTGTAACGCTTTAAGCGCGAAAAAAGTACCCTTTGGTCCCTATATTTTATCACATAGGGATAAAATGAACCCTGGATATTTATCTGTTCCTAAATTATAATAGGAGCATTTTATGCTGTTTGTCGAAATTTGTTTTGCTGGATTTTTGGTTTTATTTTCAGGAATTTGATAAATGAAGCTTCTTTTTTGTTTGTTGGTGTTGATATTTTTGAATGTTTGCAATTGTTCAGAGAATGGAGCGAAGTGGCGCCGATAGGCATCGGGCGAATTCTGCCGGGCGTAGCTTTATTAGACGGGAAAGTGTACGTGGTCGGAGGCGAGTTGGAATCTTGTATAATCGCAAACGGCGAATGTTACGACCCTCGTGACGACGTGTGGACCTCGATCGCTTGCATGGAAGAGCCTAGATGTGATTTTGGATTATGTGCCTTGGATAATAGTTTATACGCATTTGGTGGTTGGGTCGGCGAGGACATTGGACGTTCGATTGAAATTTACGACCCGATCACCAACACTTGGACGCTAGATGGCGAACTTCCGGAACCTCGATTTAGTATGGGCGTCGTAGCTTATGAAGGTAATTTCAACTTTATTCACTATCTATCTATCCATCCAGGCCTTGCAGGCCAAAGATTTCATAAATATTTCAATAATTTCACAAATATGACCCAATATTTCAAATAGCAAGGATTTAACAAAGATTTCACAAAAATATCATTGATTTCTGAAAGATTTCAGTTTTTAAATATTTTGCAAAGATTTCAGATAGACTTGACAGATTTCAGAAATGTTTCAAGGATTTCCCAAAGATATAAAAGATTTCAAATATTTCGCAAAGATTTTGGATGGATTTCAAAGATTTTTCCAAGGCAGCAATGATTTCCCAAAGAGTTCATAAAAATTTCAATGATTTCACAAATGTTTCTAATTTTTGTAATATTTTGAAATGATTTCGGATCGACTTGAAAGATTTTACAAATACTTTAATGGTTTGCGAAAGGTTTCACAGAGATTTCAGATAGATTTCACAAATATTTCGCAAACATTTTGGATAGATTTAAAAGGTTTTACAAAAACTTGAATTATTTCATTAAAATTTCCGGTAAATTTGAAAGATTTCAATAATTTTGCAACAGTTTTAATATTTTCACAACTATTAGCAAAGATTTCATAATATTTCAGAAATATTTTAATGATTTCGCATAGATAAAAAAGATTTCACCGAGATAAAAAATATTTCGCAAAGATTTTGGATGGATTTAAAATATTTTACAAAAACTTCAATTATTTCCCAAAGATTTCAAAAATATTTCTGATAGATTTCCAAGATTCCAAGAAAACTTCAATTATTTCATAAAGATTTCCGATAGATTTTAAAGATTGCATAAATATTTTGCAACGATTTTAAAATTTTCACAAATATTACAAAATATTTCAGAGATATTTCAATGATTTTCCAAAGATATAGAGGATTTCAAATATTTCTCAAAGATTTTGGATAGCTTTAAAATATTTTACAAAAATTTAATTATATTTTAAAGATGTCACAAATATTTTAAATAAATTTCTAGGATTTTACAAAAACCTCAATTCTTTCATAAAAATTTCCGATAGATTTCAAAGATTGCACAAAGATTGCAAAGATTTCGCAATGATTTTAAAATTTTCACAAATTATACCAAATATTTCAGAAATATTTCAGAAATATGTCAATGATTTCGCAAAGATATAAAAGATTTCAGAATGATTCCAAATATTTCGAAAAGATTGTGGATAGGTTTAAAATATTTTACGAAAAACTTTCATTGTTTTCCTAAAATGTCCCAACGATTTCACAAGGATTTCAATGATTTCACAAAGATTTCAAATATTTCGTAAAGATTTCGGACAGATTTAAAATATTTTACAAAAACGTTAATTATTTTCCAAAGATTTCGCAAGGATTTCAGTGATTTCACAAAGATTTCAAATATTTCGCAACAATTTGGGCTAGATTTAAAAGATTAAAAAAAAAACTTTAATTATTTCTCAAAGATTTCAAAAGGATTTCAATGATTTCACAAACATTTCAAATATTTCGTAAAGATTTTGGGCAGATTTTACAAAAATTTTAATTATTTCACAAATATTTCACAAGGATTTTAGCGATTTCACAAAGATTTCAAATATTTCGCAAGAATTTGGGCTAGATTTAAAAGATTAAAAAAAACTTTAATTATTTCTCAAAGATTTCACAAGGATTTCAATGATTTCACAAAAATTTCAAATATTTCGCAAGGATTTGGGCTAGATTTAAAAGATTTGAAAAAACTTTAATTATTTCCCAAAGATTTCAAATGGATTTCCAATACTTCACAAAAACTTGAATTATTTCATTAAAATTTCCGATGGAAATATTTTCAGAAATATTTCAATGATTTCGCAAAGATATGAAAGATTTCAAATAATGCGCAGAGATTTTGGATAGGTTTAAAATATTTTACAACAACTTTAATTCTTTACCAAAGATTTCACAAGGATTTTAATGATTTCACAAAGATTTCAAGTCTTTCGTAAAGATTTTGGATAGATTTAAAAGATTTTACAAAAACTTTAATTATTTCCCAAAGATTTCACAAGGATTTTAGCGATTTTAGAAAGATTTCAAATATTTCGCAAGAATTTGGGCTAGATTTAAAAGATTTAAAAAAACTTTAATTATTTCAAAAAAGTTTTCACAAGGATTTCAATGATTTCACAAAGATTTCAAATATTTCGCAAGAATTTGGGCTAGATTTCAAAGATTAAAAAAAACCTTAATCATTTCCCAAAGATTTCAAATGGATTTCCAATACTTCACGAAAACTTGAATTATTTCATTAAAATTTCCGATAGAAATATTTTCAGAAATATTTCAATGATTTCCCAAAAATATAAAAGATTTCAAAGATTTCACAACGATTTTAAAATGTCCACAAATTATACCAAATGTTCCAGAAATATTTCAGAAATTTGTCAATGATTACGCAAAGATATAAAAGATTTCAGAAAGATTTCAAATATTTCGAAAAGATTTTGGATAGATTTAAAAGATTTTATAAAAACTTGAATTATTTCATTAAAATTTTTGATAAATTTGAAAGATTTCAATAATTTTCCAACAATTGTAATATTTTCACAAATATTACCAAAGATTTCCTAATAGTTCAGAAATATTTCTATGATTTCGTAAAGATATAATAGATTTCATATATTTCGCAACGATTTTCGATGGATTTAAAAGATTTTACAAAAAATTTAATTATTTCCCAAAGATTTGACAAACATTTCATATAGATTTCCAAGATTTCACGAAAACTTAAATTATTTCATAAAAATTTCCGATAGATTTCAAAGATTGCACAAAGATTTCAAAGAATTCACAACGATTTTGATATTTTCACAAATATTACCAAATATTTCCAAATATTTCAGAAATTATTCAATGTTTTTGGGAAGGTATAAAAGATTTTACAAATATTTCAAATATATCGGAAAGATTTTGGATAGGTTTAAAATGTTTTCCAAAAACTTTAATTATTTCCCAAATATTTCAAAAATATTTTAGATAGATTTTCAACATTTCACGAAAACTTCAATTGTTTCATAAAATTTTTAGATATATTTCAAAGTTTGCACAAAAATATAAAAGATTTCACAAAGATTTGAAATATTTCGCAAAGATTTTGGATAGCTTCTAAAAGATTTTACCAAGACATCAATGATTTTCCCAAGATTTTAATAAAGATTTTAATGATTTCTCAAAGATTTTAGAGTTTTCAAATATTTCCAAAAAGTTTTCGGATAGATTTAAAAGATTTCACAAGAGTTTCAATGATTTCTCAAAGATTTGAGAGTTTTCAAATATTTGCAACAAATTTTCGGATAGATTTAAAAGATTTCATAAAAATTTCAATAAATTCACAAGTATGACCCAATATTAAAAAAAATATTTTTAATATTTCGCAGATATCTAAAATTTGTAGAAAGATTTGAAAAAGATACTACAAAAATTGCGATGATGATTTCTCAAAGATTTTTCAGTTTTCAAATATTTCGTAAAGATTTCGGACAGATTTAAAAGTTTTTACAGAGACTTTAATTATTTCCCAAAAATTTCACAAATATTACCAAATATTTAAAAAATATTTTAAATATTTCTCATATTTCTAAATATTTTACAAGGATTTAAAATATTTCGTAAACATTTCAAATAGATTTCAAAGATTTCACAAAAACTTCGATTATTTCATCAAAATTTTCGATAGATTTTAAGGATTGCACAACTATTTCAATAATTTTGCAACGATTTTAATATTTTCACAAATATTGCCAAAGATTTCCAAATATTTCAGAAATATTTCAATGATTTCGCAAAGATTTTGGATAGATTTAAAAGATTTTACGAAAAGTTTATTTATTTCCCGAAGATTTAAATAATTTCACAAATATTACGAAATATTTAAAAAATATTTTTAATATCTCGCAGATTTCTAAAGATTTCATGAATCTGCGAAATACTAAAAATATTCTTGAAATATTTCATAATATTTGTGAAATTATTGAAATTTTTGCGAAATAATTAAATTTTTTGTAAAATATTTTTAATTTATGCTAAATCTTTGTGAAATCATTGAAATATTTCACCAAGATTTTGGATAGATTTAAAAGATTTTATAAAAACTTTAATTATTTCCCAAAGATTTCTAAAGTATTTCCAAGATTTCACAAAAAATTGAATTATTTCATTAAAAATTCCGATAAATTTCAAAGATTGCACAAAGATTTCAAAAATTTCGCAACGATTTAAAAATTTTCACAAATATTACCAAAGATTTCTCAAGTACTTAAGAAATATTTCAATGATTTCGCAAAGATCTTACACAGATTTCAATGATTTCTCAAAGATTTCCAATTTTTCGCAAAGATTTTGTACAGATTAAAAATATTTTACAAAAAATGTAATTATTCCTCAAAGATTTCACAAATACTTCAAATAGATTTCCAAGATTGACAAAAACCTCAATTATTTCATAAAAATTTCAGATATATTTCAAAGTTTGAACAATGATTTTAATGATTTCTCAAAGATTCCAATTATTTCGCAAAGATTTGAGATAGATTTAAAAGATTTTACAAAAACTTTAATTATTTCCCAAAGAATTCACAAAGATTGCACAAAGATTTCAATAATTTTGCACCGATTAAAAATTTTTCAGAAATATTTGAATGATTTTCAGAAGATTTTAATCATTTTAAAAATATTATAGAATATGCATAAAATATTTGAAATATTTCGCAAAGATTTCGGATAGATTTCCAAGTTTTTACGGACTTGTATGATTTTTCAAAGATTTCAAAAATTTCACAAATATTTCCCAATATTTTAAAAGATTTTAATGATTTTCCTGAGATTGCAATGATTTAAAAAAAAATTTCAAGTATTCATAAAATTTTTAAAATATTTTGCAAAGATTTCGGATAGATTTTAAAGTTTTCTAAAAATCTATGGAAATCTTTGTGAAGTGTTTAAAATATTTTTGAAATATTTGGTAATGTTTGAGAAATTTAAGAAATTTTTGATAAATAATTGAAGTCTTTGAAATATACTGGAAATCTTTGTAAAATAATTGAATTCCCGGTCAATTCCCGGGTTTTCCGGGTTAAAATTGTCAATTTTCCCGTTTAACTAAAAGTAAAATATTCATATTTGCCGCAAAATAAAAACATTTATTTCAACTCATAACGTTCATTGTAATCATCTTCTAACAAAACAGAACAAAACATTGCAAAATAAATTAATGTTTAACAAATAAAATTATTTTCCACGAAACTAATGCATTTTTACACAACAAAAATGTAATTCCAAACCCGGAAAATTATTTTTTTACCCAAAAATGAGAATCTTCAACTAACAAAGTCAATTTTAAAATAGGCTTTTCCACTAAACAGATAAAATTTCAATTAAAGACAAGAATTTTCAACTAAAAATATAAATCTTCAACAAAAAAGTGATTTCTTAACAAACTGATTCAACCAAATCTTTTAAACGAAGTGGTATTTTTATAAAAAATGACATTTCTACTAAAATATATGATTTTTTAAATCAATGAGATAAATTAATAAAAAAGTTGAGTTTTCTATTTAAAAAGATTTCAGTTAATTTTTCACTATCAAAATATGAATTTTGAAGCCAGGAGGAAGTTTCTTCGAAAGAAATTGAATTTTTAATCGAAAAAGACGAATTTTTTCAATAAAAAAGGATGAATTTTTAAGAAAATGGTTTAATTCTCTACCAAATAATTGCATTTCTAGCTATGAAAGATGAAATTTCTCTTAAAACAGATGAATTTTTAATTAAAAAGAAAAAAACCAAGTGGAGTTTTCATTCAGAAAGGATTTTAGTTCTCTTTTTAACCGAAAAATATTAAATTTAAACAAAAAGTAAAATTTCTACCCAATAGTTTAATTTTCAACAAAGCAGCAGAATTATCAATAAAAAGTATGACTTCTCAAGAAAATATTTAAATTTTCAACCCAACAGTTGCATTTTTGTTAAAGAAAAATGAAAATTCGACTAAAACAGGCGACCTTTTAAATCAAAAAGACAATTTGTCAAAAAAATATTTGAATTGACTTTTCAACACAAACATACGAATTTTAAACCAAAAAGTCGATTTTCCAGGAAATAGTTGAATTTTCAACAAAACAGTTTACATTTTTATCTAAAAAACATGTAATATATCTACTAAAAAAGATCAACTCTTGAATCAAAATGAAAATTTTTTTAAAAAAATATTTTTCATCCAAAGTAGATTTCAGTTCACTCTCGATCACCAAAAAAACAATTGTAAACAATAAGTTAATTTTTTATTAAATAGTTAATTTTTTTAATTAAAAAGTATGACTTTTCAACAACTTTGTTGAAATTTCAGTCAAAAAGATTGGAATTGACTTTTCAACACAAAAATACGAATTTCAAACAAGAAGTCAAATTTTCCAGGAAATAGTTGAATTTTCAACAAAATAGTTACATTTTTATGTAAAAAAATGCAATTTATCTACTAAAAAAGATCATCTCTTAAACTAAAAAGACAAATTTTTAGAAAAAATATTTTTCATTCAAAAATCAATTTTCCAGGAAATAGTTGAATTTTCAACAAAATAGTTACATTTTTATCTAAGAAAATGCAATATATCTACTAAAAAAGATCAACTCTTAAACTAAAAAGACAAATTTTTAGAAAAAAATATTTTTCATCCAAAAATCAATTTTCCAGGAAATAGTTGAATTTTCAACAAAATAGTTACATTTTTATCTAAAAAAATGTAATATATCTACTAAAAAAGATCAACTCTAAACTAAAAAGACAAATTTTTAGAAAAAAAATATTTTTCATCCAAAGTAGATTTCAGTTCATTTTCGAACACCAAAAGAACTGTAAACAATAAGTTAATTTTTTACCAAAAAAGTATGACTTTGTAAGAATTTTGTTGAATTTTCAACCAAACAGTTGCATTTTTGTTAAAAAAAAAATGAAAATTCGACTAAAACGCGTGAAATTTTAAATCAAAAAGACAAATTTTCAAACAAATATTTGAATTGACTTTTCAGCACAAAAATACGAATTTTAAACAAAAAGTTAAATGTTCTACGTAAATAGTCGAATTTTCAACAAAATTTTTAGATTTTTATTTAAGAAAGATGCTATATATTTACTAAAAAAGATCAACTCTACAATGAAAAAGAAAAAATTTTCATCCAAAGTTAATTCCAGTTCACTTTCGAACACCAAAATAATT
Source organism: Belonocnema kinseyi (assembly GCF_010883055.1). Taxonomy (NCBI): domain Eukaryota; kingdom Metazoa; phylum Arthropoda; class Insecta; order Hymenoptera; family Cynipidae; genus Belonocnema; species Belonocnema kinseyi. The sequence goes on along the minus strand of NC_046664.1, from coordinate 82,571,145 downwards.
GTAAACAATAAATTAATTCTTTACCAAAAAAGTATGACTTTTTAAGAACTTTTTTGAAATTTCAACCAAACAGTTGCATTTTTGTTCAAGAAAAATGAAAATTCTACAAAAATGGGCGAATTTTTAAATCAAAAAGTCAAATTTTCAAAAAAATATTTGAATTTTCATCCAAAAAGATTGGAATTGACTTTTCAACACAAAAATACACATTTTAAACAAAAAGGTCAATGTTCTACGAAAATAGTTAATTTTTTAACCCAAAAAGAGGAATTTATACAAAACAGTTGAATTTCCAACCAGAAGGGATATCTATTTTAAAATAAATTGTTAAAGTTTCAAACAAATGATAAAATTTGTAACTAAAAAAATAATCTTCAGGACCGTATAAAATTGGTTGTACGATTGTGTTTTTTTCCCCCGCAGGACTTATATACGTCGTGGGTGGATGCACACCTATTAGTAGACATCATCAAGAAGTAATGAGCTACAATCCGATAAACAAAAAATGGAAATATCTATCACCGTTGTTGACACCTCGTTCACAAATGGGGATCACTGTGCTTGATGGATATATTTATGTTGTCGGCGGTACTAACAAAAATCATGAGGTTCTAACATCCGTGGAGAGGTACTCTTTCAAAAAGGTAAGAAACTTAAAAACTTAAAATTAACAAAAATTTCGGGATCACCCACAAATTACATTTATGGTGTTTTTATCGAATTTCCAACCCCCTCTCCAGCCATATAAGATATTTTAAGATTTTCTTTGGCCCTCTCCCAAAATATTACTAAGATTTTATCATTAATTTTTGAAAGATTTTATTAATAATATTTAAGGATTTTAACGACCGAGACAAAATTTGCTTGAATCTGTTTAAAAATTTAACTGTTATTTGAAAATTCAACTATTTGGATAAAAAATCCTGTATTTATTTTTTATGTCGTTTTTTTAGTAGGACATGTGTGTTCTTGGTCGATCATTTATTTGTTTAGTTGAAAATTTAAGTACTTTGTTAAAAGTTCTATTATTTTTGTTGAATATACATTTTTTATTATTTAAACTTTTATTTTTATTTTTGGTTGAATATTTGTTTTTTGGTTGGATATTTATTTTTTTAGTGGAAAATTTAAGTAGTTGGTTGAAAATTCTCTTTTTTTTTTAATTTAAACTTCTTTGTTGAAACTTCGTTTTTTCAGTTAAAGTTAATTTTAAATTATAAAATTGAACATTTGAATTTTCGTTCAAAAATTGGTCACTGTTGAAAATTTAACCATTTTGATGAAAATTCCTTTTTTTGTAGAAAATGCTTCTTGGTCGATGATTTATTTGTTTATTTGAAAATTTAAATACTTTGTTAAAAATTTGATTTTTTTGTTGAAAATAAATTTTTTTAATTTTTATTTGTTTTCTTTTTGGTTAAATATTTATTTTTCTAGTTGAAAATTAAAGTATTTGATTGAAAATCCATGCAGTTTTTGAAAATTCGTCTTTTTTGTAGAAAATACATCTTTTTGGTTGATTTTTTTTTAAATTCAACTATTTGGATAAAAATTCCTGTATTTATTTTTTATGTGGTTTTTTTAGTAGGACATGTGTGTTCTTGGTCGATCATTTATTTGTTTAGTTGAAAATTTAAGTACTTTGTTAAAAGTTCTATTATTTTTGTTGAACATACATTTTTTATTATTTAAACTTTTTTTTTATTTTGGGTTGAATATTTGTTTTTTGGTTGGATATTTATTTTTTTAGTGGAAAATTTAAGTAGTTGGTTGAAAATTCTCTTTTTTTTTTAATTTAAACTTCTTTGTTGAAACTTCGTTTTTTCAGTTAAAGTTAATTTTAAATTATAAAATTGAACATTTGAATTTTCGTTCAAAAATTGGTCACTGTTGAAAATTTAACCATTTTGATGAAAATTCCTTTTTTTGTAGAAAATGCTATAATAGTAATACAATTTTATTTATAATTTATTTTAATTATTAAATGAATTCATTTAAAATTTATAAAATTAATTTAATTTTATTTTAAATTATTTTTTATTCTTCTTGGTCGATAATTTATTTGTTTATTTGAAAATTTAAGTACTTTGTTAAAAATTTGATTTTTTTTTGAAAATATATTGTTTAAAATTTTTATTTGTTTCCTTTTTGGTTGAAAATTTATTTTTTTAGTTGAAAATTAAAGTATTTGATTGAAAATCGATGCAGTTTTTGAAAATTCGTCTTTTTTGTAGAAAATCCATCTTTTTGGTTGATTTTTTTTTTAAATTCAACTATTTGGATAAAAATTCCTGTATTTATTTTTTATGTCGTTTTTTTAGTAGGACATGTGTGTTCTTGGTCGATCATTTATTTTTTTAGTTGAAAATTTAATTACTTTGTTAAAAGTTCTATTATTTTTGTTGAAAATACATTTTTAACTAATTAAATTTTTTTTTATTTTTGGTTGAATATTTGTTTTTTGGTTGGATATTTATTTTTTTAGTGGAATATTTAAGTAGTTGGTTGAAAATTCTCTTTTTTTTAATTTAAACTTCTTTTTTGAAACTTCGTTTTTTCAGTTAAAGTTAATTTTGAATTATAAAATTGAATTTTCGTTCAAAAATTGGTCACTGTTGAAAATTTAACCATTTTGATGAAAATTCCTTTTTTTGTAGAAAATGCTTCTTCTTGGTCGATAATTTATTTGTTTATTTGAAAATTTAAGTACTTTGTTAAAAATTTGATTTTTTTGTTGAAAATACATTTTTTTAAATTTTTATTTGTTTCCTTTTTGGTTGAATATTTATTTTTTTAGTTGAAAATTAAAGTATTTGATTGAAAATCGCTGCAGTTTTTGAAAATTCGTTTTTTTTTGTAGAAAATCTATCTTTTTGGTTATTTTTTTTTAATTCAACTATTTGGATAAAAATTCCTGTATTAATTTTTTATTTCGTTTTTGTTTTTATTAGGAAATGCTTCTTTTTGGTCGATAATTTATTTGTACAGTTGAAAATTTAATTAGATTGAAAATTCGATTGCTTTTGTTGAAAATTAATTTTTTCAGTTGGAAATTAAACTATTTGATGGAAAATCCATGTAGCTTTTAAAAAATTCGTATTTTTTTGTTAAAAATTTAACTATTTGGATAAAAGTTCCGGTATTTATTTTTTTTTCGTTTTTTTAGTAGAAAATACTTCTTCTTGGTCGATAATTTATTTCTTTAGTTGAAAATTTAAGTACTTTGTTGAAAATTCGATTGTTTTTGTTGAAAATGAATTTTTATTGGAATTTTATTTATTTTTTTTTTATTTTTGATTGAAAATTTATTTTTTACTTTAAAATTAAAATATTTGGTTGAAAATCCATGTAGTTTTTGAAAATTCATCTTTTTTGTAGAAAATCCATCTTTTTGGTTGATTTTTTTTTTTTTGAAACCTCAACTATTTGGATAAAATTTCCTGTATTTATTTTTTATTTCGTTTTTGTTTTAATAGGAAATGCTTCTTCTTAGTCGATAATTTATTTGTTTAGTTAAAAATTTAATTAGATTGAAAATTCGATTGTTCTTGTTGAAAATTAATTTTTTCAGTTGAAAATTAAACTATTTGGTGGAAAATCCATGTAGCTTTTAAAAAATTCGTATTTTTTTTTGTAGAAAATCCATCTTTTTGGTTGAAAATTCCATTGTTTTTGTTTAAAATGAATTTTTATTTTATTATTTTTGGTTGAAAATTTATTTTTTTACTTGAAAATTAAAGTATTTCGTTGAAAATCCATGTAGTTTTTGAAAATTCGTCGTTTTTTGTAGAAAAATCCTCTTTTTGGGTTGAAAATTATTTTTTTTTTTAAATTTAAACTTAAAACTTAAACTTAAAGTTAATGTTTTAATCATAAAATTGAACATTTGCATTTTTGTTTAAAAATTTGTCACTACTGAAAAGTTAACTATTTTGATTAAAATTCCTTTTTTTATTAGGAAATGCTTCTTCTTGGTTGAAAATTAATCTTTTGTTGAAAATTTATTTCTTTGGTTGTCAATTCACCTAATTTGGTACAAAATTCCACTGTTGGATTTAAAGTTAACTTCTTTTCATAAAAAATCAGATTTTCGGGTTGAAAATATCAGTGTTTTTGTCGAAAATTCGTCTTCTTGACTTAAAAATTCAACAGTTCGTTTGCAATTTTTTCTCTTTCTCGATCTTTGATTTAAAATTTATCTTTTTAAGTTAAAAATTCAATTAATTGGTTGAGTAATTATGTCATTTGTTGAAAAGTTGTATTTTTCGGTGGGAAATTAATCTTCACAGTTGAACGTTTTTATTTGCTTGTTCGAAAATCCAATTGTGGGTCCGGATGCAATAAGGGCACATAAAATTTTTTCGTGCGAAAACGAAGTCCCCTGGAGGCTTTAGAAAAAATTTTCGAATTTTAGTTTTCAAAA
>NC_046664.1:82548470-82566622 GCF_010883055.1 Belonocnema kinseyi | reverse complement strand
AATTAAAATTCGAAAATTTTTTCTAAAGCCTCCAGGGGACTTCGTTTTCGCACGAAAAAATTTTATGTGCCCTTATTGCATCCGGACCCACAATTATTTTGTTAATAATTAAATTAAATAATTACTCTGGTACAAAATTCATATATTTGTTTGACAATGAATGTGTTTTGTTACAATTTCGTATTTTTTGGCTGAAAATTCATATTTTTTGTTGAAAATTCGTCTTTTTCGTAGAAAATTAATCTTTTGGGTTTTAAAATTGTTCAGTTTTGTTCAAAATTCACTTTTTTTAAAGTAAAAACTTAATTTTGAAAATTTTAAATGTAATTATTCCCTTTTAGTTAAAAATTGCAAATTAATTTACTTTGGTACAAAATTCAACTATTTGGTTGACAAGAAACTTTTTTTGTTGAAAATGAATGTCTTTTCTTGAAAATTCGTCTTTTTTGGCTGAAAATTCATGTTTTTTGTTGAAAATTCGTTTTTTTGTTTTGTTGAAGATTAATTTTCTTGGTTAAAAAACTATGTTTTTGTTTATATATTTAATCACTATTTGATTGAAATAGCATTTTTATTTTAATTTAAAATTATTTTCTTCAACTGATGATTTAACCATTTCATTTTTTATTGTAAATGAATCTGTTTTACTTAAAAATCAACTATTTGATTAAAAATAATGCTTTTGCTAAAAATGCGTTGTTTTTTGTCGGTAGACATTTTTTTTTTCTTTTATTTGAAAATACAATTATTAGATCAAAAATTGAACAAATTTGTGCAAGAGTAATTTTTCTGGTTGAAAATTCAAAACACTTTCGTATAGAACTTAACTATTCAGTTGACAATTAACTTTCTTTGTTGTTAAAAATTACCGTTCTTTGTTGAAAATTCGTCTTTTTTGGCTGAGAATTCATTTATTTTCTTGAAAATTCGTCTTTTTCGTAGAAAATTAATCTCTTTTGTTCAAAAATCATGATTTTGGTTGAAATTTTTTAGAATTTTGTAGTCAATTATTTTTTTTCAAAAATTAATGTGTTATGTTGAAAATTCATGTTTTTTGGCTGAAAATTCATGTATTTTGTTGAGAATTTGTATTTTTTGGCTGAAAATTTGTGTTGGAAATTCAATAGTTTTCTTAAAAATTATTCTGTCTAGTTGAAAGTTGAACTGATTTGTTAAAAATTTGGTTGACAATTAACTTCTTTTGTTAAAAAATAGTGTGTTTTGCTGTAAAAATTTGTCTGTTAAGAGTAGTGTTTTTTAAAGTTAAAACCTATTTTTTTAAATTGAAAATTCAATTATTCCCTTTTTGATTGAAAATTTATACTTTTCAGTTTAAAATTCAACTAATCATGGTTTTGGTTGAAAATTCAATTATTGGGTTAAAAATTGAACAATTTAGTTGAAGAATAATTTTTTCAAATTAATTTACTTTGTTACAAAATTCAATTATTTGGTTAAAAATTAAGTTTTGTTGTTGACAATTAATTTGCTTTATTAAAATTCATATTTTTTTGTTGAAAATTCATATATGTTTTTTTGAAAATTCGTCTGTTTCGTAAAAAAAATAATCCTCTTGGTTAAAAAATCATGGTTTTGCTTGAAAATTTGACTGTTTTGATTAAAACTTAACCTCCTTTGTTGAAAATTAAATTGTTTTGTTTGAAATTAGAATTTTTTAAATTGAAAATTTTATTCTTTTTTTAAATTTAAATTTTATATTGAATTATTTAATTATATAATAATTATACTTTTCAGTCAAAAATGTAACTAATTCTTTAAAAATTCATCTATTTCGTTGAAAAGTTATATTTTTCTGAAGAAAATTAATTTACATGGTTAAAAATTGTTGTTTTTGTTTGAAAATTCATTTATTTTGCAGAAAATTAATCTTTTGAGTTGAAAAATGATGGTTTTGGTTGAAAATTCAATTATTGAGTTAAAAATTGAATAATTTTGTTGAAGAAACATTTTTCTCTTTAATTAATTTACTTTGGCACAAAATTCAACTATTTCGTTGACAATTAATTTTTTCTGTGGAAAATTAATGTGTTTTATTAAAAACTTTTTTTTTTGGCTGAAAATTCATGTATTTCGTTGAAAATTCTTGTTTTTTTTTTGAAAATTCGTCTTTTTTGTGAATAATTAATCTTCTCTGTTAAAAAATCATGATTTTGGTTGAAAATTCAACTTATTTGGTTGTAACATAATCTGCTTTGTTGAAAGTTAATCAGTTTGGTTAAAAAGCATCTTCATGGTTGAAAATTGTTGTTTTTGTTTGAAAATTTAATAATTTGGTTGACAATGAACTTTTTTGGTTGAAAATTACTGTGTTTTGTTGTACAAACTCGCCTTTTTTCGTTTAAAATTAATTTATTTTGTAGAAAATTCGTCTGTTTCGTAGAAAATTAATCTTCTGGGTTAAAAAAAAGTTTTGATTGAAAATTCAATTATTGGGTTGATAATTAACTTTTTCTGTGGAAAATGAATGTGTTTTATTAAAAAATTCGTCCTCTTAGGCTGGAAATTCATCTATTTTGTTTAAAATTATTGTTTTTTCTTGAAAATTCGTCTTTTTGGTAAAAAATTATTATTCTTAGTTAAATAATCATGTTTTTAGATGAAAATTCAACTATTTGGTTGCCTATTAACTTTCGTTATTAAAAATTAATGTTTTTTGTTGAAATTCATATTTTTTGGATGAAAATTCATATATTTTTTGGAGAATTCGTCGATTTCGTAAAAAATTAATCCTCTCGGTTAAAAAATCATGGTTTTTTTTGAAAATTTAACTATTTGATTAAAACTTAACCTTCTTTGTTGAAAATTAAACAGTTTTGTTAAAAAGTATCTTTTTTGGTTAAAAATTGAACTGTTTTGTTGAAAATTAGTTGTTTTTTTTTTACTAAAAACTCTAGTTTTTGAATTGAAAATATAATTACTCCATTTTTTATTCAAAATTTATGTATTTCAGTTAAAAATTCAAATAATCGGTTGAGAATTCATGTAATTTTTTTGAAAAGTTGTATTTGTTCGGAAGAAAATTAATCTCCATGGTTGAAAACGATTGTTTTTTTTTTGAAAATTCAATAATTTGCTTGACAATTAACTTCTTTTGTTGAAAATTAATGTGATTTGTTGTGAAAACTTTTCTTTTTTGGTTGGAAATTCATTTATTTTGTAGAAAATTCGTCTTTTTCGTAGAAAATTAATCTTCTGGGTTAAAAAATCATGATTTTGGTTGAAAATTCAACTATTTGGTTAAAACATAATCTGCTTTGTTGAAAATTAAATACATTTTTTAAAAATTATCTTTTTTGGTTGAAACTGAACTATTTTGTTAAAAGTATTTTTTTTGTTAGTTAAAACTTAATTTTTTAAATTGAAAATGTAATTATAAAAAATTGAACTATTTGGTTGGCAGTTGACTTTTGTGGTTGAAAATTAATGTGGTTTATAAAAAAATTTGTCTTTTTTAGCGGGAAATTCATGTATTTTTTGTTGAAAATCGTTTTTTTTTTTTGGTAAAAATTTAATCTTCTTAGTTAAAAAATCATGTTTTTTAAAATGAAAATTTAATTATTTGGTTGCTAATTAACTTTGGTTGTTGATCATTAATTTGTTTTGTTGAAATTCATCTTTTTCATTGAAATATATAGATTTTTTTTTTGAAAATTCGACTATTTGATTAAAACTTAACCTCCTTTATTGAAAATTAGTTTTTTTAGTTAAAACTTCATTTTTTAAATGGAAAAATTGAATTATTTTGTTAAATTTAAATTTTAATTATTTAATTATATATTAATTATACTTTTCAGTTTAAAATTTAACTAATTGGTTAAAAATTCATGTAGTTTGTTGAAAAGTTATATTTTTGTGAAGAAAATTTATCTTTATGGTTGAAAATGGTTGTTTTTGTTTGAAAATTCATCTTTTTCGTAGAAAATTAATCTATTGTTTAAAAAAATCATGGTTTTGGTTAAAATCTAATTATTGGGTTAAAAATTGAACAATTTGGTTGAAGAATCATTTTACCTTTTAATTAATTTACTTTGTTACAAAATTCAACTATTTGGTTGACAATTAATTGTTGATGTAGAAAATTAAGGTGCTTTATTTAAAAAAAAATTTTCGGCTGGAAATTCATTTATTTTGTTAAAAGTTCTTGTTTTTTTTTCTTGAAAATTTGTCTTTTTCGTGGAAAATTAATCTTCTCAGTTGAAAAATCATGGCTTTGGTTTAAAATTTAACTGCTTTGTTGAAACTTAATCTGTTATATTGAAAATTAAACAGTTTTCTTAAAAATTACCCTTTCTGGTTGAAAATTGAACTTTTTTGTTTAAAAGAAGTTTTTTTTTTAGTTCAAACTTAATTTTTTAAATCGAAAATATAATTTTTCCCATTTTGATTCAAAATTTATATATTTTAATTAAAAATTCAACTAATTGGCTGAGAATTTATGTAGTTTGTTGAAATTTGTATTTTTCTATAACATTAATCTTCGTGGTTGAAAATTGTTGTTTTTGTTTAAAAATTCAATTATTTGGTTGACAATCAACTTCTTTTGTTGAAAATGAATGTGCTTTGTTGTGAAGACTCGTCTTTTTTGGTTGAAAATTCATTTATTTTGTAGAAAATTCGTCTTTTTCGTGTAAAATTAATCTTCTGGTTTCAAAATTCATGGTTTTGTTAAAAATTCAATTATTTTATTAAAAATTGAACAATTCGGTTGAAGAATCATTTTTTGTTTTTTCAATTTAATTTACTTTCTTAGAAAATTTAACTGACAATTAATTTTTGCTGCCGAAAATTAAACAGGTTTGTTAAAAATTATCCTTTTGGTTTAAATTGAACTGTTTTATTGAAAATTAGTTGTTTTTTTTAATTTTAGTTTTTCAGTTGAAAATATAATTATTCCATTTTTGATTCAAAATTTATATATTTCAGGTAAAACATTAAGTAATTGGTGGAAAATTCATGCAGTTTGTTGAAAAGTTGTTTGAAAATTCAATAATTTGGTTGACAATTAACTTCTTTTGTTGAAAATTAGTGTGCTTTGTTGTAAAAAATCGTCTTTTTACATTAAAAATGAATTTATTTTGTATAAAATTCGTCCTTTTCGTACAAAATTAACTTTTGTTGTTGAAAATTAATGTGGTTTATAAAAAAACTCGTATTTTTTGGCTGGAAATTCATGTATTTCGTTGAAAATTCGTCTTTTTCGTGGAAAATTAATCTTTTCAATTAAAAAAAAATTATGAGTTTGGATGAAAATTTGATGAAAGAATTATTTTTCTTTTTGATTTGCTTTGGTGCAAAATTAACTTTTGTTGCTGAAAATTAATGTGGTTTATAACGAAAAACTCGTATTTTTTGGCTGGAAATTCATGTATTTCGTTGAAAATTCTTGTTTTTTCTTGAAAATTCGTCTTTTTCGTGGAAAATTAATCATCTCAATTAAAAAAAATTTATGGGTTTGGATGAAAACTCATGTTTTTTTTAGAATTTTTGTATTTCGTAAAAAATTAATCCTCTTGGCTTTTTGATTGAAAATTTAATAGTTTTCATCTTTTGTGGCTGGAAATTCATGTATTTTGTTGAAAATTCTCGTTTGTTCTTGAAAATTCGCCTTTTTCGTAGTAAATTAATCTTTTGGTTTCAAAACTCATGGTTTTGTTAAAAATTCAATTATTTTATTAAAAATCGAACAAATTGGTTGAAAAATAATTTTTTGTTTTTTCAATTTAATTTACTTTCTTACAAAATTCAACTGACAATTAATTTTTGCTGTGAAAAATTAATGTGTGTGTTTTTTTTAATTTGTCTGTTTTGGCTGGAAATTCATGTATTTTGTTTAAAATTCTTGTTTTTTCTTCTTGAAAATTTGTCTTTTTCGTTGAAAATTAATCTTCTCAGTAAAAAAATCATGGTTTTTGTTGAAAATTAAACAGGTTTGATAAAAATGATCCTTTTGGTTATAATTGAACTGTTTTATTGAAAATTAGTTTTTTATTTTTTTAAATTTTAGTTTTTCAGTTAAAAATATAATTATTCCATTTTTGATTAAAAATTTATATATTTCAGTTGAAAATTTAAGTAATGTGTGGAAAATTTATGTAGTTTGTTGGAAAGTTGTTGTGTGCTCTGTTGTAAAAAATCGTGTTTTTTAATTAAAAATGAATTTATTTGGTAGAAAATTCATCTTTTTTGTACAAAATTAACTTTTGTTGTTGAAAATTAATGTGTTTTATAAAAAAACTCGTATTTTTTGGCTGGAAATCCATGTATTTCGTTGAAAATTCTTTTTTTTTCTTGAAAATTCGTCTTTTTCGTAGAAAATTAATATTTGCGTTAAAAAGTCATGGTTTTGTTGAAAATCCAATTATTTTATTAAAAATTGAACAATTTGATGAAAGAATTGTTTTTCTTTTTAATTAATTTGCTTTGGTACAAAATTACTTTTTGTTTTTGAAAATTAATGTGGATTATAAAAAAAACTCGTATTTTTAGGCTGGAAATTCATGTATTTCGTTGAAAATTCTTGTTTTTTATTGAAAATTCGTCTTTTTCGTGGAAAATTAATCTTCTCAATTAAGAAAAATTATGGGTTTGGATGAAAACTCATGTTTTTTTTAGAATTAGTGTATTTCGTAAAAAATTAATCCTCTTGGCTTGTGGAAAAGTAGTTTTAAAAAACATAAAACCTTCTTTTTTAAATTGTAAATATAATTATTCCCTTTTTGATTGAAAATTTAATACTTATCATCTTTTGTGGCTGGAAATTCATGTATTTTGTTGAAAATTCGTCTTTTCGGTGGAAAGTTTAACTATTTTTTCTGAAACTTGATCTGCTCTGTTAAAAGTTAAACAATTATTTTTAAAAAGTATCCTTTTTGGTTGAAAATTGATTGATTCAAGTCGAAAATTCAACTGTTTTTTTCTATTTTTTTTTTTTTTTTTTGAAAACGCGTTTTTCTTGGTTGAATTCAATGGAATTGAATGAAAACTAAATTTTGTTTGCAGAATGAATGGACCACGGTCGCCCCAATGAAAGTGGGCAGATCCTATCCTGCAGTGGCAGCAGCCGACGGTCGCTTATACGTGATAGGCGGCGATCAGTCGCAAGAAATAAATTTTTACAGAACGCAAATCACAATTTCGACTGTTGAGTGTTACGATCCGAACTCGGACAAGTGGCACGAGTGCGCTTCTCTTCCGACGAGCCGAGGAGAAGCGGCTGCGATAATTGCACCATTTTGATTGATGATTTCTCTCATCTCTCAAATCGTATTGTCCATCGAACATTTTTTCTTACTTTAATCAAGAGAGCTGTCCAACTTTAGAGGCCTTGCGAATAATAAAATTGCCAGATTTTTGCGGATTCTAGAATTCGAGGCGAAGCTAGGCTTTATAAATTGTATATAATGTAGGAAAAGTTATTAAGCCTTTGTATCATTCTCTTTTTTATTTTGTTCCAATGCGAGCAATTGAAATGTCGATCGAAATGACGAATATTGACTCTTTTTAAGAAATATTGGAACAGAAATATTGTCTGGGCCGCGATTTGCCTTTTTTATTTAAAAAGAGAAAGAATATTGAAACGTAAATTATAATTTTTTGCGCAATTTTCTGTTTAATTTAACAACAAAATTCCAATACTTCTTCACAGAGTGCTTCACAATTTGATCTCAATAGATAGAAATTCGAAGCAGGGTTTATTTTAGTTTAAGAATCGGGGTGACTATCTGACCGGGAAATTGGGGAAATTTTTTACAGCAACCGGGATTTGACAGTGTATTTCTGGAATTTGGAAAAAAAATTTAGAAGAAAATTTTATATAATCACTTGAAATATCACAAATTTCATATAACTTTTATTTTCTGATATTTAAAAATTTTTAATAAGTGAACCTTTTTTTTAATTTTAAGTTCAATGAATATTCAAAATAACAAAGTAATTCAGAAAAAAATGGAGTTTCTAATTCAGATTTTTTAAGATTGCCAACAAAAAATGATTTCCAAAATTGTCAACAAAAAATTTGAAAAACGTCGTGGCGTTTTTTTTTGTTTTGCAGGACTTCATATTTTTTTTAGAAAAAAATCTTTTTTAAACTTATTTCAAGAAAATATTTTAAAATATTTAAAAAATTTTGTTTTTTAAATCGAAGAAAAATATTAAATATTTTATTTTGAAAATATTAAAAAAGAATGTGGAATATTTTAAGGTAATTTTTTTTCAAAGATTTCCACATTTTTTTTATTTTACAATATTAAAGTAATTTAGAAAAATATTGAGTTTTTAATTTAGATTTTTGAAGATTTCAAACAAAAAATGATTTCAAAATGTGTCAAAAATCGTTAAAAAAGCATTCGAAAGATGTTGTGACGTTTTTTTTTTATTTTGCAGGGCTTCAATTTTTTTTAGGAAAAATGCGATTCATTTTAAACGATATTTAAAGGTTTTAAGAAAATTTCAATAGTAATTTCAAATTTTCAAATAATTAAAAACAAAGTGTATATTTTTAAAGATTTGAAGATAAAATTTTGAAGATATGTAAGGATTTTGTACATTTCAAACAAGAAAATTGAGCAGGTTCTTAAGAATTTTGAAAATTTTCAAGAGAATAATAATTTTTTTTGATTTATATAAAAATTTAAAATGGTTTTTTATTTTTTAAATTTATTTCAAGAAAATATTAAAAAATATTTCCAAAATTTTCAAACATTTTTTTTTAATCGAAGAAAAATATTAAATATTTTATTTTGAAAATATTAAAAAAGAATGTGGAATATTTTAAGGTAATTTTTTTCGAAGATTTTCACATTTTTTTATCTTATAATATTAAAGTAATTTAGGAAAATATTGAGTTTTTAATTAAGATTTTCGAAGATTTCAAACAAAAAGTTATTTCAAAATATGTCAAAAATTGTCAAAATATTTGGAAGTTCTTGAGGCGTTTTTTTTACAGGATTAACATTTTTTAAGGAAATATTAGATTTATTTTAAAAGATATTCAAAGGTTTTAGGAAAATTTCAATAATAATTTCAAATTTTTAAAATGTTCAAAAAATTCATTACAAAGTGTAAATTTCTAAAAATTTCGGAATAAAATTTTAAAGCTTTCTTAATGATTTAAAAATATTTCAGAAGAATAAATAAATTTCTTGATATTCTTGGGAAAATTTTAATAGTTAATAGCAGGTTCTTAAGAAATTTGAAAATTTTCAAGAGAATAAACATTTTTTTTTATTCATATGAAAATTTAAAATGGTTTTTTTCTTTTTTTAATTTATTTCAAGAAAATATTTAAAAAGATTTCCAAAATTTTCAAATTTTTTTTTTTTAAATCGAAGAAAAGTATTAAATATTTTATTTTGAAAATATTAAAAAAGAATGTGGAACATTTTAAGGTAATTTTTTTCAAAGATTTTCAAGTTTGTTTTTGACTTTTTCAAATTTAAAGTTCAATGAATATTTAAAATATCAAAGTAATTTAGAAAAATTTCGAGTTTCTGATTAAGATTTTTTAAGATTTTAAACAAAAATAAGAATTTTTAAGGCGAAAAGATTTCAAACTTTTTCCAAAATTATAAAAAACAGTGTTTGAAAGATTTTAAAGCTGCTTTAATATTTCAGGATTAAAATAACGATTCATTTTTTAATATATTTAAAAATTCTGAAATGTAATAATTAAATCTTTTTAAAGACTCCAAAAAATTTGAAACAAAATATAGATTCTTGAAAATTTCGAGATAAAATTTAGAAAGTTCTTATTTTGAAAAGTTTCTAAAGAGTAAATAAATTTTTTATTCATACGAAAATTTAAAATGTTTTTTTTTTCTTTTCAAACATGAATTTTTATTTAATTTAAGGGGATTTTTTTAATTGTGCAGGATTTAAAAAATAATAATTCGATTTATTCTAAAAGATATTTCAACGTTCCGAAAAATTTTCAATATTTCATATTTTCTTAAGATTCCTGGGAAAATTTTAATTATTCCGTTTAGTAAATTTTTAATTTATAATTGAAATTGTTAATTTTGAACTATAAATAACAAAGATTGAATTATTTAGAAAAAATTAATTTTAAGAGTATATTAAAAAATATTTTAAAATATTTCTAAATTTGTTAAAAAATAATTTGGAAGATGTTAAGGATTTTTTATTGATTTTGCAGGACTTCATATTTTTTAAAGGAAAAATGCGATTTATTTTAAAAGATATATAAAGGTTTTAAGAAAATTTCAATAATAATTTCAAATTTTTAGAAAATTTCAAAAAAATTAAAAACAACGTGTATATTCTTCCAGATTTCGAGATAAAATTTTGAAGCTTTGTAAGGATTTTGAAAGATTTCAGGAGGATAAAAAACTTTTTCTAAGTTCAAGTTTTTAATTTAGATTTTTGTAGATTTCAAACAAAAAAATTGAACAGGTTCTTAAGAAAATTTTTGAAAAAATTAAATTTAAGAGAATATTTAAAACGGTTTCCAAAATTGTCAGGAATTAAATTTGAAAGATTTAAGAGCCATTTTGATTTTTCAAGATTAAAAAAATCAATTTATTTTTTAGTATATTTCAAAATTCTCAAAAAATGTAAAAATTAAATATTTTTAAAGAATTTACAAAACTTTAAACAAAATGTAGATTCTTGAACATTTTGAGATACAATTTATAAGGTGCTTAAGAATTTTAAAAAGTTTCTAAATAAATAATTTTTTATTAATTGATATGAAAATTAAAAATGGTTTTTTAAGTTGAAAATTTAATTTCAGTTTTAATTGAGGCCATTTTTTAATTGTACTCTGAAAAAATTTGAATATTAATTTCATATTATTAATGATATCGATAAAAAAATTGGAAGCTTTTTAAGCATTTTGAAACAGCTTAGGAGAATAAATCAATTTGTTTAAAAAATTAATTGGAAAATTTTAATTGTTCTGACTTAGCAATGTTTAATTTGCAAATGAAAGCGTTAATTTTGATCTATAAATAACAAAGATTGATTAATTTAGAAAAAGACGATTTTAATTATTTCAAAAGAATCCCAAAATGGTTAAAAAAGAATTCGGAAGATATTGAGATTTTATTTTTATTTTGCAGGACTTGAAATTTTTTTTAAATGTGATTTATTTTCAAAGATTTTTAAAAGTTCTATACAAATTTCAATCATTATTACATATTTTTAAATATCGGCAAATTAAATACAAAATGTAGATTCTTTAAGATTTCAAGATAAAATTTTGAAACTTTTTGACGATTTTGAAATATTTCCGGAGGATAAATAAATTTTCTTAAGATTTCTGAGAAATTTTAATTACTTCGTTTAAAAATGTAGATTTCAGACAAAAAATTGAGTATATTTTTTTAAAGAGAATACAATAATTTTCTTTAGATTCATATCAAAATATAAAACTGTTTTTTATTTTGAAACATTTATTTCAAGAGAATGTGTAAAAATATTTCCAAAATTGTTAAGATTTTTTTTTTAATTTCAAGGGAAATTTTAAATGATTTTATATTTTGAAAATATTAAAAAAGATTTCTCAAAAGATTTCCAAAATTGATTTAAAAAAAAACCTAGAAGGTTTTAAGACAATTTTTTTTAAATTTTGGAAATAATTTTCAAAATTCTCAAGAAAATTTAAGTCAGTTTAGATGAAATTCAGAAATTTGAGAAGTTTTAAAGTGATGAAAAATATTTTAAAACTTGAAAAATTATTGAAAATTTAAAAAAACATTTTTCAAGTTCTTCCATGCTTCTAAAGAATTATTATTATTAATTTGAAAAGACTTAAGATAATTAAACTTCTAATTTAAAATGTATATTGTTTCAAAAATTTATTTATTACTAATTTATTGATTCATTTTTTAATTCAAAGTATTGAAAAAGAGAGCTTTCATTTATATTTTTTGACCAAAAATATTGAAACTATTCAATTTATAAATTTTTCCAAATAAAAATTTCGCAGTTTAAAAGAATTTGATTTAAAAAATTTAAATTGAAATGTTTGCACAGAAAATACTGAAACAAAATATGAAATAATTCGCGTAAAGAATTCTTATTTTGACTTTTAAACAGAGAATTTCGTAAAATACTATTTTTTTTCAAACCAGGATTTAAAATTATTGGTCGGGTAGACACCCTGAAGAAAATTGCAAATCTGTTCAGAATAAATGGTTTTAAAAAAAAGGTAACATGGTTGGACAGCTCTAAATCATGAAAAAAATTTCAAACTTACAAATATCGTATTGGCTTAAAAAAATAAGGAATAAAACACGCAATTAAAGATAATTCAAGATATGCCAAAATTAAAATTTTAGATTCTAAAATCATTTTCGTAATGAATTCGTTACAAAACATTATAGGATTAAATAAAATAAAATAATGGAAATATTTTGGCTGTGCGATATCAAAATTTGATTTCAGCAATTAGCTCTATTCCCAATTTCTTTAAAAATAGTCAGATCTACGTACACTTTAACAGGCAGTTGATTAGAGTTGGGATTAAAATCAAATTAAAATTCGATTTTTTCTTGAATTTCTAACTGTTATATTTTTAATACTGGAATTTTGAATTCTGGAGAATTTATAGTTTCAAATTTTCTTCAATTTTCCACAAAAAGAGATGAACTTTCGACAAAAAAAAGATCATTTTCAACACTTGAAAATTGAAGAATATTTTATTTTTAACAGCTGAAAATTTAACTTTTGAAAGTCAAAAAGAATTGAAAGTTTGTCTTTTGAAAATGAATAATTGAATTCCAACAGTTGTATTTTCAACTGTTCAAAGTTGAAGAAAATTGGAAATTGAATTTCGACGCTTTTTCAAATTGAGGAAAATAAAATTTTCAGCTCTTAAATAATGAAAAAAATTTACAAATTTAATTTTTACTGTTAAAAATCGAAGAGAATTTAATTATTCAGAAGGAGGTTGAGTTTTTAACTGTTCACAATTGAAAATTTAGGAAAATTGAATTTTCAATGGAAGAAAATTGAAAAAAGGACATTTGAAAATTGAATTTTTAAAATTGAATTTTTTTTTAAATTAAAAATCGAATTTTCCACTGTTAAAAATAAAAAACAATTTTAAAATTGGATTTTCGACTTTTGAATTTTTTGCAGTTTAGTTTTCAGCAACTGAAAATTCAATTGTCCAAAAATGAAGTCAATGGAAAATTGAACAGTTGAAGATTAAAGAAAATAAAAATTTAACAGCTGAAAATTGATAATTAAATTTCCAAAAATTGAATTACAGCAGTTGGAAATCCATCTGTTCAAAAATTAAAGAAAATTGAATTTCAACGGTAGAAAATCAAAAAGCTAAAAATTTATCTTTTTACAAATGAAGATAATTAAAAATTGAAGAAAATGGAAAATTTAACTATTGAAATTTGATAATTAAGTTTTTAACAGTTGGATTTGCAAAATTAAAAAAAAAACTGTTAAAAATGGAAGAAAATTGAATTTTTGAAAGTTGAATTTTCAGCAGTTTCATTTTTAACAATTGAAAATTCAACTATTTAAAATTGAAGAAAATTGAACATCTAATTTTCAGTTGTTAAAAATTGCAATTTTGAAAACTAGGAGATGATTGACAATTTAAAAAAATTTTATAATTGAATTTCCAACATTGAAAACTTGCATTTATAACTTTTGAAAATGGAAGGCAATTCAAAATTTAATTATTACTTTCAAATTTAATGAATTTATCAATCAAACTGCAAAATAAAAAAAAAGGAAAATTGAATTTTCAACCGTTGAAAATTAAAGAAAGTTGAAAACTTAACTTTTGAAAATTGATAATTAAATTTCCAACAATTAAAAATTTAATTCTTCAAAATTTAAGGAAATTGATTTTATAACTGTCAACAATTGAAAAAAATGGAAAATTGATTTTTCCGCTGTTGAAAATAAAAGAGAATTGTAAAATTGTATTTTTAATTGTTGAAAATTGAAGGGAATTGAAATTTTAATTTTAAACTGCTGAATTTACTGAATTTAGAAATCTAATTGTTCAAAATTAAAGAAATTGAAGAAAATTGAAACTTCAACTGTTGAAGATTGATAATTGATTATTGAAGAGAACTGAAAATTGAATTTTCAACAGTTCAATTTTCAGCAATTGAAAATTCAACCGAAAAATTTTCAATTGTTAAAAATTCAATTGTTAGTTTTCTTAAATTTTCAAAATTAAAAAATTACACTGTTCAAAATTCAACTTCAAAATTGAAAGAAATTTAATTTTTAACTGTAAAAAATTGAACAGAATTTAAAATTGAATTTTCCACGGTTAAAAATAAAAGAGGATTGAAAAATTGCATTTTTAACTGTTGAAAATTGAAGAAAAAATTAAAAATTGAATGTTTGAGAGTTGTATTTTCAGCAATTTTATTTTGAACATTTGAGAATTCAACTGTTTAAAGTTAAAGAAAATTGAAAATTTAACTGGTAAAATTTGATAATTGAATTTCTAGTAGTTAGCAATTCAATGGTTCAAAATTTAAGGAAATTCATTTTTCAACTGTTAAAAATTGAACAGAATTGGAAATTGAATTTTACACTTTTGAAAATAAAATAAAATTGAAGATTGAATTTTACACTGTTGAAAATAAAATGGAATTGAAGGAAATTGAATTTTTAACTGTCAACAATTGAACGCAATTAAAAATTTAATTTTTCACTATTGACAATTGAAGGCCATAGGACATTTTAATTTTACCTGTTGAATTTACCACTGTTTGAAATCAAACTATTCAAAATTAAAGAAATTAAAGAAAATTGAACATTTTTTTTTCAACGGTTGAAAATCGAAAATTCAAGTGTCGAACTTTGAAGAAAAAAGAAAATTTAAGCAAATTGAAACTTCGCCTATTAACAATTGATAATTTAATTTTTAACAGTCGGATTTTCAAAAGTTAAAAAAAGCTATTTAACATTGAATGAACAGTTACAAAATTAATTTTTAACTGTTGATATTTCAGTTTTTTAAATATTCAAAAGCTGAATTTTTAATTTATGAATATTAAACCGTTAAATTTTCAATCGTTGAAAATTCCACTTTTGAAAATTCAACTCTTGGCTATAGAAGCGAATTGAAAATGCAATTTTTCGCTTTTCAATTTTTAGCAATTAAAAATTCATCCGCTTAAAATTGAAGAAAGTTTAAAATTGAATTTTCATTGGCTGAAAACTAAACAGTTAAAAAAATTTTTAACTGTTGAGAGCTCAATTTTTAACTATTCAAAATTCAATTTTTAACTTTTGAAAATTCAATTTTTAACTGTTGAAAATTCAGTTCCCTTAAATGTTTAAATATTAAATTTTTAATAATTAAAGATTTAACTGTTCAATTTTTATTTTATTTTCAATTGTTAAAACTTTCAATGTTAAAAATTGAATTTTTGAAGATTGAACTCTTCATAATTGCAAATAGAATTTGTAACAGTGGGATTTTAGCAAATTTATAATTGAAGTTTCAACAGTTGAAAATTTAACATTTAAAAATCAAATTTTCGATCAGTTGAAAATTCGGTTTTCTGAAATATTCGAAAGTTAAATTTTAATTTAATTTTTTTAAATTACACTGTTGAAAATTAAATTTTTTAAAATACATCTTTTGAAAATTAATAATTTTAATCTTGAACAGTGAGATTTGAAAAATTTAAAAAGCGACTGTTAAAAATTTATGAAAAATTCAGTTTTCTTAAATATTCAAAAGTTAAAATTTTAATATTTAAAGATTCAACTCTTCAATTTTCATATAGTTTTCAATTGTTAAAACTTTTAGTGTTAAAAATTGAATTTTGGAGATTAAACTCTTGACACTTGCAAATCGAATTTGTAACAGTTGGATTTGCAAAAGTTAAATATTTATCTGTTTTAAATTTTAGAAAATTTATAATTGAAGTTTCAACAGTTGAAAATTTAACATTTAAAAATCAAATTTTCGATCAGTTGAAAATTCGGTTTTCTGAAATATTCAAAAGTTAAATTTTAATTTAATTTTTTAAAATTACACTGTTGAAACTTAATTTTTTTAAATACATCTTTTGAAAATTAATAATTTTAATTCTTAACAGTGAGATTTGCAAAATTTAAAAAGGAACTGCTAAAAATTTATGAAAAATTCAGTTTTCTTAAATATTCAAAAATTAAAATTTTAATATTTAAAGATTCAATTCTTCAATTTTCATTTTATTTTCAATTGTTAAAAACTACCCTGCTAAAAATAGAATTTTTTAATATTCAGCTGATAAAAGTTCAAGAAAAGAGCGAATCTTTGATTAAAAATAAGTGTTAAAAATGTTATATTTACATAATTTTACTCCTAGTCTAGACTTTATGATATTAAAAAAAAATCCCGACTCTGACAATCTCCTTTTGAGTGTACCTCATATTTTGACTAAGAAAATCGTCAACCACCAAAGTTATTAACATTCAGTCAAGATAATGGTATTGAATTTATTATGTATTTAAACATGCTGTGGCAAGTTTTAAGAGTACTGGATCATTATTACGATTTAATCTTTATCTTCACGACATGCTTTAAATTAGTTGCTCTGACTGCAATCCTTTTAACGATCACAGTTTCTCTGTCATGCGAAACTAGTTTTATGAGTTCACTTTTACTTTTTTCAGATCGGCGGAGACTAAAATAATATCGCCTTTTTAATTGGACTACTTTTTAAATTCTCGAACTTTCTAATTTAAAAGAATTTAAGACCGAAACTTTAAATAGAGCAATTTCAAAAATTTCTGCTTTAAATATTTCCAAAAAAGGAGAAACCTTCCTACAGTGGATCATTAAAAAAATCAATAATTAGAAATAATTGATCTAACATAATTAATTTAATTCGATTTATATTTAAGGCACAATAGGTGTTAATAAATTAAAATTAAAATTAATTATTTTCCTTTTGTTTGTGCTCTTAATTAATGATTATCCACTGTGGGCTGATTTTTCTTAATCTACTTTCCAATTTGCAGTCTCCACTCATCAGATTTAAATGAGATTTGATTTTAAAAAAAGTGAATTTTGAATTATTTTCTCAAGGCAAATATTGAACCGAGGATCTTAAGGCCGGAATTTTCTTCATTCTTATTTTGTAACACGTTTTTTGTTTTAATTTAACCAATTTTATCATCATTTACATTTATAGACACTATTTTTTCCCCTTAAATCTCTCTGTTCATTAAAAAATGTTAATCGACTGATACATGATATTTAGACGAAAGTACTTATCGCTGATTTAAGCAATTTCAGTAGAAATTAGGGGGTGCCAGTCCACAGTGGATAATGCAACCTACAGTGTATAATCATTAATTAAAAATACTAATTAACCTGAAATAATTAATTTAATTTATAGTTGAGACACTATATGTTTTGAGACCGCTGAAAAAACCTGAAAAATAAAATTCCCGACACTGTAAAATTACCGAATTAGAAACTTCTCGATTAATCAAATTCGCGAATAGTAAAATTGCTGAAAAATAAAAATACCGATATGGAAAATTCCCATATAAAAAATACACGAATAATAAAATTACAGAAAAATACAAATACCGATTTGGAAAATTGCCGAAAAATAAAAATACCGAATTGGATAATTCCCGAATAATAAAATTTTCGAATAGTAAAATTTCAGAATTATAAAATTCCCGAATAATAACATTCTCGACAGTTTATAATATTACCGAATTGGAAAATTCCCGAATAATAAAATTCGCGACAGAGAATTGCTGATTTATAAAATATCCTAATTGGAAAATTTTCGAATTTTAACAATTAGAATTTTTTATAAATATATTTTATTGATTACAAATACAACAAGAAGACAGTTTCAAAAATTATTTTTAACATTTAAAATTTCGAAGCTTATTTCTTGAATTTAAAATAACAATAATTTCAAATAAAATATTTCTAGGTAACGCATGTTTTTTTAATGTTCACAGTATTTGAAAAATACAAAAAGCGTTCGCAAAAATAAAATTTTTAATTTATATATATATATAAATTTATATTTCGAGTCTGTCTGAAAAACGTTACAAGTTACGTAGAAAATTTAACGAGATTTTTGTTCCAAGTGCACGTTGTCAAAAATAGGGAAGGCGATAGAAAAATTTAATTCTAAAAAATACAAAAAGCGTTATCA
>NC_046664.1:82452214-82548370 GCF_010883055.1 Belonocnema kinseyi | reverse complement strand
ATATATACACACACACACACATATATATATTTCAATGTAAAATTAAATTTTTGTATCGCCTTCCTTATTTTTGAAAACGTGTGCTTGGAATAAAATCCTCTTTAAATTTTCTACGCACCTTGTAACGTTTTTCAAACAGACTCGAAATTTAAATTTATATATACATATAAATTTTAAATTTTATTTTTGCGAACGCTTTTTGTATTTTTTCAAATAATGTGAATAATAAAAAAACATGCGTTACATAGAAATATTTTATTTAAAATTCTTGCTATTTTTAATTCAAAAAATAAGCTTCGAAATTTTAAATGTTAAAAATAATTTTTGAAACTAATATTTTATTGTTGTATTTGTAATCAATAAAATATATTTATAAAGAATTCTAATTGTTAAAATTGGGGAATTTTACAATTCGGATATTTTATAAATCGGGAATTTTCTGTCGGGAATTTTATTATTCGGGAATTTTCCAATTCGGTAATATCATAAACTGTCGTAAATTGTATTATTCGGGAATATTCCAATTCGAGAATTTTATAATTCCGAAATTTTATTATTCGGGAATTTTCCAATTCGGTATTTTTATTTTTCGGCAATTTTATTATTGCCGAATTTTATTTTTCGGCAATTTTCCAATTCGGTATTTTTATTTTTCGGTAATTTTATTATTCGCGAATTTCATTATTCGGGAATTTTATTTTTCGGGATTTTTCAGTCGTCCCTACGTTTTTATAAATTAAAATTAATTATTTTTCTATTTGTGCTCTTAATCAATGATTATTCACTGTAGGCTGCATTATCCACTGTATTCAGGTTTCCCTTTCCATACTTACTCGGATGATTTACTAATTATTTTCTGCTCACAGGGAGGAGCTGTCAGTTGATTTTAATGGGATTTTCTTTAAATTATAGGCGAAAAAAAATTATTAAAAAAACATA
Source organism: Belonocnema kinseyi (assembly GCF_010883055.1). Taxonomy (NCBI): domain Eukaryota; kingdom Metazoa; phylum Arthropoda; class Insecta; order Hymenoptera; family Cynipidae; genus Belonocnema; species Belonocnema kinseyi. Next base: position 82,547,431 of record NC_046664.1, on the reverse strand, counting down.
TTTCGTGCGAGTGGTGCAAATATGGAATTTACTATTCAAAAAGTTCTAAACTTTTGAAATATTGATTGTATTGCAAGTTTTTTTTTTTTAGAAAAAAATTCAATTCATAAAAAACGTGCGAAGCGATCTTATTTATTAACTTTTTTACTTTTTAGCCTATTTTTTAAAAAGTAAATTTAACAAAAAAAATCGAATTTACTCGAAAAATAGAAAATTTTCATTCTTTTATCGCGGAAATTTGGTTTCGTCTTATATGTATTATGATAATTTATTAAATTCCAAACTATTATGAATACTTAATATTTTGCTTTGTTGTAAAAAATTTTAAAATAAATTTAAATTCTTATGTCGGATGTTTAAAATTTGAGATGGAAAAATAACAAATTAATATTTACACAATATTTTTGATAATTTATGGAAATTGATGTCTTAATTTCAGAATTAATATACATAATTTTTTAGAATTTATAGACCATAGATTTTTTGACAAAATACAAATTTTTGTCAAAAAAAAAACAAAAAAAAAACAATACCAAATTATTAAAATATTCTGAATATTATTCAATTTATAAAGATTTTTGTCTTAAATAAACGATTTCCTTTCGAAATAAATAAAACTCTAACGTAAACTAAAATGGTTTTAAAAAAGTTATAAACCTCTTAAATTTAATCTTTTTTGATATAAAAATGTTTCTATTTTAACGCTAAAATCACCTAAAATTAATAAAAGTTCTATATCCTCTTAAAATTTAATTTTGTACTTAAAAAATACCAATTTCCGACGGAAAATGCAAAAATAATAAAAAATGTTTAAAAGATTCTACATATTGTTCGAATGATAAAATTGTTAAAAAATTATGAACCTTTAAAATCCAATGATTTCTTGTTTAAAAGTACACATTTTTGGCGTAAAATGCTAACATAACTTAAAACTGTTCAAAGCTGTAGATCTTCATAATCTTTTTTTTTTAAGCAAAAAAAAACAATTTTCCATGAAAAAAAGTTTCTAAATCTTCTTTAATGTGAAGGCATTTTGGTTTAATGCCAAATTTTTGTCTAAAACCAAAAACATAACCTGAAATTGTAAAAATTTGTGAATCTTTATGGAGATATTTTTTTATCATACAAAATACCAATTTCCGACGAAAAACGCTAAAATAATCAGAACTTGTTGGACGATTTTGAAACTATCATGTGTTCTGTTTTTAAATAACACTTCTGGTGTGAAACTCTAACATAACCCAAAATTGCAAGAAGTTCTACATCAAAATTTGATTTTTTAAAATTTAAAAATACTAAATTCCGACGAAAAACTCGAAAATAATCCGAAATTGTTAAAAGATTCTAATTATTGTTCTAAAGTTAACGAGTTTTGTTTCAAATTACCAATTTTTGGTGTAAAATGCTAACATAACCTACAACTTTTAAAAGCAGTAAATCGTCTTCAATTTTTTTTTTTTTTTAGTAAAAATACTAATTTCCGACAAAAAAGTTTCCAAATCTTCTTTAATTTGAATGATTTTTGTTTATTACCAAATTTTTGTTTAAAACGCAATATAACCTCAAATTGTTAAGATTTAATCTGATGATATAATGAATCTAATCTAATCATTTTTGTTTTAGAAAACCGTTTCGTGTTAAGAAATGATTGGAAAGTGTTAAAAATGGTAAAACTTGTTCAAAATTGAAGGATTTTTTTATGCCATTTTTTGCGTAAAACGCTAGCATAGCCTAAAATTGTCGAAAAATGTGCATCACCTTTAAAATCGAATTTTTAATTAATAACCGCTATTTCCGACGAAATATACTAGCATAATAATATGCGTCATCTAAAATCAACCTTAAAATGTAATCTAAAATTGTTTAAAATTAGGAACGTTTAAAATATGTTTTTTGCCAAAAATAAATATTATTTTGAAACGCAAACATAACCTATAATTGCTCAAAGTTCTACAACTTCTTAAAATTTAATTTTCTTAAATTTAAAAATACCAATTTGCAACGAAAAAGACATAAATATTCTGAAATTGTTCAAAACTTCTAATTCTTGTTCAAACGTTAATGATTTTTTCTAATACTAATTTTTGGCGTAAAATAATAACATGACCTAAAACTGTTTAAAGTTGTTAATAATCTTTTCTTTTTTCTTTTTAGCAAAATAACCAAATTTCGAAAAAAAAGATTTTAAATATTGTTAAATTTGAATGATTTCTGTTTTAAAATACCAAATTTTTGTTTAAGGCGATGGCATAACCTAAAATTATTAAAATTAGTGTATCTTTATTGAAATATTTTTTTATTGTTATAAAAAATATCAATTTCCGACGAAGGACCCTAACAGTATGAAAAGTTGTTCAAAGATTTGTAAATTATGATGTGTTTTGTGTTTAAATAAAAAATTTTATTGTGAAACGCTAACATAACCTGAAATAGTCGAAAAATGTGCATCGACATTAAAAAGTAATTTCTAATTAAAAATAACAATTCCCTAAGAAAAAGGCTAACATAATCCAAAATTATGAACACATCCTAAATCTTGGTCAAATTATATATTATTCAAATTATAATTATTTTTGTTCAGAACAAACGATTTCCACACAAAATAAATAAAACTCGTAACCTAAAATTAACCTTAAAACGCAATCTAAAATTGTTAAAAATTATGAACATTTAAAATCGAATTTAAACATTTTTTTTTAAATTTATTTTGAAACGCAAACATAACCTAAAATTGCTAAAAGTTCTACATCCTCTTAAAATTTAATTTTAAACAAGTTTAAAAATACCAATTTCCGACGAAAACACGCATAAATAATTAGAAATTGTTAAAAAATTCTAATTCTTGTTCAAACGTTAATTGTTTAAGGTTGTTAATCATCTTTTATTTTTTTTAGCAAAATAACCAAATTCCGATCTTATTTAATTTGAAGGATTTGTGTTTTAAAATACCAAATTTTGGTTCAAAACGATGACATAACCTAAGATTATTAAAATTTGTGAATCTTTATTGAAATCTTTTTTTAAAATTATTATCATAAAAATACCAATTTTCGATGAAGAACGCTAACATAATAAAAAATTGTGAAAATATTATTTATTTATGATGTGTTTTGTGTTTAAATAACAAATTTGGTGTAAATCGTTAACATAACCTTAAATTGTTAAAATTAAAGAATCATCTCTAAAATCTAATCTTTTTTTCTTAAAAATACCAAGTTCCGATGAGGAAAACTAATATAATACAGCATTGTTTAAAGATTCTAAATATTGTTCAAATGATAAGGATTTTTATTGTAAATTACCGATTCCAGTGTTAAACGCTATAACTTTGCCTGAAATGAACTTTAAAAATCTAATGATTTTCATTAAAAAAACTGATTTTCTTTAAAATCTAACCGAAAAATGTTAAAAATAGTAAGTCTTGTTCAAACTTAAATGATTTTTAAGAAATAATAATTTTTTGCGTAAATCGCTAATATAATCTATAATTGCTTGAAAATATGCATCGCCTTCAAAATATGAATTTTTAATTGAAAATACCAGTTTCCGACGAGAAAAGCTTATATAATCCAAATTAAAAAATCCTAAATCTTGGTTAAATTAAATAATGAATTCAATTTTAAAACAACAATTTTTGACTTAAAACGGTAATCTAAGCTAAAATTGCATGATTTTTGTTTAGAAATATCAATTTTCGGCTAGACACGTTAAAAAATCGAAAAACGCAATTTTTTGAAAAAATTTGTAATCTTTGTAATCTAATAAATTTTTAATTAAAATTACCCACTTGCGGCGTAAAGCGATAACATAACCTAAAATGGTGATAAAAATTTCAGAGAAAAAAGGATGAAAATGTTCTATTCATTGACATAAATTATATAATTTAACCTTGTTTAAGTCCTATTGAAAGCGGCGTGCCACAACTGACGACCTCTCCTTGTCAGTAAACATATACAAAAAGGGGAGACCACCCTACAGTGCACAAAAAAAATTGGCGACGTCTTTACGACATCTTCACGACATCGTTGCGACATCGTTACGACAACTTTACGACATCGTTACGCGAACTTTACGACATCGTTACAACAACTTTACGACATCCTATGTCTATGTCGTTAAGGTGTCTTTACGATAAAGCAAAGACACTGAAACGGCATGGACATAGGATGTCGTAAAGTTGTCGTAAAGATGTAACGATGTCACAAAGATGTCGTAACGATGTCGTAAAGACGTCGTCAAATTTTGTACCCATTGGGCTGTAGTCTGTTAAATATTATTTAACTAAAATAAATTATTTTACAGATATTGGCGCTTTAAATTAAATTAAATGATTATCCACTGAAGGTAGGTTCCCCCTTCATGATGTATAATAGTTATATGGAACACACGCGAACTGAATTTCCAATATAGATTACTGATTTCTATCGTAATCGCTTAATTTTAGAAGAAAATAAAATAAAAAAAAATAAAGCTAATCTAAAAATGGGTGTCGATTAAACATCGAGGTATGATTGTGGAAAGTGCATGAGATTTTGCATGAGGGCAAAAGCTGCCTTGTGCGATAATAATAATTAATTGCCTGGATTTTCTTTAAAATTTGAGTTTTGAAAATTCAAAATTCAAAGAAAGTGTCGGTATCCATATATTATACACTGACGCACCGGCTGTTCAGAATAATTGTACCCGTAATTTAATAATCTAAAATCACGCAGTTTTTATATCTGTTTCTTAACTTTTATCATTTTAAATGATTACTTTCATATGAAGGACGATAAAATAAAGTATAACATTCGTCGCGTCTCTGCAATAATAAAGGCAACAATGATTATAAAATTTCGCTCTTTTTATTATCCCTTTTACGTATTATAAAGTAAGTAATTTATTTATTTATTTTAGAACAAAATTTGGTTACTTTTTATTATTTAGGCTGTTTAACGACAACAGACAGACAGACGTACAGACATTTTCGTAAAACCTATTTTTCTGACTCAGGGGGTCTCAAATCGTTGAGAATTTGAGAAAACTGGATAGGGTCAAAATCACACAAAACCAAGCCATTGCATCGATACGAGAATGTAAAAATTCAAATTTTCCCGCCAAACTGTGGGTGGTATTGAAAAATAGTAAAGAGCAATTTTGTAGGTTTATTCGAGGCGAGAAATTTTCCTGTTTAGCATTTCACCTTCATTTGCGCTGTTTGCCTGCAAATTTTAATTTTCGATTTTCTTATGGCATTTTTCACGTTTAAAGCAAAAAGTATTGTTTCTATTGAAAAACAGTACGGAACAATTTTATATAACTTTTAAAAACAAATAATTTTGATCTTCTGCCCTTTTACTGTATCTTGCGTAGTTTCGCGGGAAAGTTGAATTATTACATTTTTAAGTTTGATTTTTCATAGTTAAAACCATAAATATTGGCAGTAGATGGCTGTTTAACGAACTTGACCTGTATTTTTGGACCACAGATCAGTGTGCAAAAGGAAATTTAAATTTAAAAAATTCCTTCGAAAGTTATCGTGTCGTCAGACTATAGACAGACAGGCACGCAGATAGACATACCCACAGTCAGACAGACCGACATAAATTTTCGTAAAACCCATTTTTTCTGACACAGGGTGTCTCAAAAGGTCGAGAGTTGAAGAAAACTGGATAGGGTCAAAATGACACAAAACTAGGACATTCCATCTATATGATGAGAATGTAAAAATAAACGATCCCATTTTTTTGCAACTTCTCATATTAATTTAAAACACCATGAAATCATTAAAAATTGAAAATTGAATTTTTTAAATTTCGATTATCTTTATTTTTCAACTTTTTGAAATTGAAGTAAATTGAAAATTCAACTGTTCAATTTTTAACAGTCAAAATTTCAAAGTTGAATTTTCAATTTTCACATTTGAAATTCCAATTTTCAACAGTTCAATTTTAAAGAATTTGAATTTTCAACCCTTGAAAATCGAAAAAAATTGAATTTTAAAAATTGAAAAATGAACTTTGAACTGTTGTAAATTAAAGAAAATTGAATTTTTAACACTATAAGTTTATCATTTTCAACATTAAAATTTTCAACTTTTGAAAATTGAAGAAAACTTATTTTTCAACATTCGAGTTTGTAACTGTTGAAAAGGTGGAAAACTATTGAAAATTCTAGAAAAATAGCAGATTTGAAATTTAAAAAAGTGCTTAACATGTTATATTTACTTAATTAAATTTTTAACAGTAAAATTTCCAATTCTCAACAGTATAATTTTCTAGAGTGGAATTTTTTAACAGTTGAATTTTAAAAAATTTAAATTTTCAACTCTTGAAAATAGAAGAAAATTGAATTTTCAAGAGTGTAATTTTCAAAATTGAAAAATGAACATTGAACCGTTGAAAATTAAAGAAAATTGAATATTTAACACGAGAAATTTAACGTCTTCAACATTTAAATTTTCAACTGTTGAAAATGGAAGAAAATTGAATTTTTAAAATTTGACTTTTTAACTGTTGAAAAGGTAGAAAACTGTTGAAAATTCTAGAAAATAGCAAATTTCACATAAAAACAAATGCATAACATGTTATATTTACTTAATTGAAATTTAGATTTTTTCATTCTTAAATTTTTTAAATTGAAATAAATTAAAAATTCAAATACTAAATTTTTAACAGTTAAAATTATAATTTTTACGGTTAAATCCTTAATTTTCAACATTAGAATTGTTTAAAATTTAAATTATAAAGAATTTGAATTTTCAACTCTTGAAATATGAAGAAATTGAATTTCCAAAAGTGAAATTTTCAAAAATGAAAAATGAACTTTGAAGTATTAAAAATGAAAGAAAATTGAATTTTTAACACTAGAAATTGAACATCTTCCACATTTAAATTCTCAACTGTTGAAAATGGTAGAAAACTGAATTTTCAACGTTTGAGTTTTTAACTGTAGAAAAGTTGGAAAAGTGTTGAAAATTCTAGGAAATAGCAGATTTTGTATTAAAAACAAGTGCTTAACATGTTATATTTACTTAATTGAACTTTCGATTTTCTTCAATTTCAACTTTTTAAAATTGAAGAAAATTGAAAATTTAACACTTGGATTTTTTACCAGTTTAATTTGTAAGACTTCAAATTTTAACAATTGAATTTTCGTCAGTTTAATCTTTAAAAGTTGAATTTTTAAGAGATTTAAAAATTCAACCCTTGAAAACTGAAAAAAATCAATTTTCAAAATTAAAAATGGAAGTTTTTACTGTTAAAATTGGGAAAAATTGAAGAAAATGGAATTTTTAGCAGTTAAATTTTTAATTTTCAAGAGTTGAATTTTCGAAGAGATGAAAATTAAAATGTTGAATTTTCTAAATTTGAATCTTCCAAAGTAGAATTTGAATTGTTTTATTTTCAACATTTTAATTTTCTACTGTTAAAAATGGAAGAAAATTGTATTTTTAACACTAGAATTATTAACAGTTTCATTTTTGACTTTTAAATGCTAGAAATCAGAAAAGTTTATATTTAAGAGAAGTGTTAATCATGTTATATTTACTTGATTGAATTTTCTATTTTTTTTATTGTATAACTTTAGAATTGAAGGGAATTGAAAAATCAACTTTTGAATTTTTAACAGTAGAATTTTTATTTTTCAACAGTTCAATTTTTAAAAGTCAAAGTTTCACTTTTTTAAGGTTGCATTTTTAGACAATTCAAATTTTAAGATTTCAATTTTTAAAAGCTGAATTTCAAGAGTTCAATTTCCGTAAGTTTAATCTTTTACAGTTGATTTTTGAAGAGTTGAAAATTTAAAATTCAACTCTTGAAAACTGAAAAAAATTAATTTTCAAAACTAAAAATTCAATTTTTAACCGTTAAAATTGGAAGGAAATTGAATTTTTAATAATACTATTTTTAACCATTCAATTTGCAACTCTTAAAAATGGAAGAAAATTGAATTTTTATTAGTTAAATTTTCAATTTTCAAGGGTTTAATTTTCGAAGAGTTGAAAATTAAAATGTTCAGTTTTCAAAATTTCAATCTTCAAAGGCACAATTTTTAACTGGTGCATTTTTAACAGTAAAATAAAAAAATTTCAACCGTTTAATTGTTAATAGTCGAGTATTTAATTTTCAAGAGTTGAATTTTCAAGGGCTGCATTTTTATTCACTTGAATTTTTAAAAGTTGAATTTTCAAGAGTTCAATTTTCTTTAGCTTAATTGGCAACAGTTGAATTTCTCAGAGTTGAAAACTTAAAAAAAATTAATTTTTCAATTTAAAAATTGAAAAAAATTAGTTTTCAAATTTAAAAATTGAATTATTAATCGTCCAAGTTTGAAGAAAATTGAAATTTTAATACTATAATTTATAACATTTGAATTTGCAACATTTAAATTTAAAAGTCTTGAAAATTAAAGAAAATTGCATACTTAACAGTCAAATTTGCAATTCTCAAGAGTTGAAAGTTCAAGAATTGCATTTTCAAACAGTTGATTTTTCAGAAGCTGAAACTAAAATTATAACTGTTCAACATTTGAACAGTTATAAATTGAAAAAATTCACATTCAGCAGTTGAAAATTAAAGACAATCGAAAAATAAATTTTTAATAATTTAACTGTCATTATTTCAATTTTTAACAGTTAAATTTTCAGCATTTTTAACATTTGGCTTTCCACCACTCCTGAAAATGGAATTATCAACTGTATAATTTTCAGAATTGAAAATTGAACTTTGAACCTTTGAAAATCGAATTAAATTAAATTTGTAACTGTTGAATTCTCAAGAGTTCAATTTTCAACCTTTAAATTTTTAGCTGTTTCAAATTGATAATTCAATTGCTGAAAATTGAAAAAATTGAATTTCTTAAACCCTAGAATATTTAACATTTGAATTTTAAAGAGTTTAATTTTCAACCTCTGCTTTTGCAGCTGTTAAAAATTTTAAATTCAATTGCTGAAACTTGAAGAAAATTGAATTTTTAACACCAGAATTTTCAAATTTAAAAAGTTGGAATTTAGGATATTTTTTGGGCTCTTGTGGAATTTTTTCATTCTCGAAGAAAATTCGCTTCAATTTAAATCTGAATTTGTGAAAACTAAGCCACAAATTCTCTGACAGAACCTGTCTCTCAAAAGCGAGTATTTTCTACTTATTTAGTTTCAACATTTCTACTTGCAACTTTTCGATTTTGAGTGCTTTAAAACTTATAAAAAAAAGATATAATTCTTAATTTAAAAAGCTTGAAATTCACGTCTTCATAAAATTTATCCGAATTTTACATTGTAAAAGAATCAATTTAACAATTCGAATCTATCCAACCAGATGGAGTTGTTCAATTTTTATTATTCAAATATTTTTTAAATTCAATTCAATTGTAATTTTAAAAAATTTTTAATGTTCATTTATTTGTTTTAAAAAGAGTAATTTTCTATATAGGTTCAATCAATAAAATGGTTCTGGCATATATAATTTAAAGCGAAAATAGTACAGTTTGCTACAACCATAAAAATCACAAATCGTATAAGCTATTAAAAATAAGTATGAGGTCGTAAATATCCTTGAACTTTTCTAAAAGTGTTTGAGAATATTGATAATGAATTCGCCTGAGGTATAATAAAAAGTTTACGAGTGTTTCAAATGTTACTACATAGTCATAGAGAAAGAACATCGAGAAATTGATGACGTCACTCTAGTCTTATTAAATTCAATTCAGAAACTATGCTTTACTTACAAAATATAAAATAATAACTTTATCGCCCTGAATTTTATTAAAGCCTTCAAAGTTACATCATAAGTTTATAAAATGATCACAATTTTCTCGCATCTCTTGTAATTTAATTTAAAGCTCAAAAATTGTAATGCTGGTAATTTGCTTGTTCCAAGAAAGAAACAAGTCTGGTAATCCATTTGAAATCCCAGTTAAAACACTTGCAATCCCAGATAAACCACTCGCAGTCCCTGGTAATCAACTTATTTTTTGACCGGGAATTTGACCAATTTTGAGGGAAAAAAATCATTCCAACTTTGAGTTTAAGCGTTTTTTAAATAGTTTAATTATGACATTTTTCAATTGTGATGTCATTCAGTTTAGAATGCGCAATTCAAAAATCTTTCACTTAAAAAATTTTCCATTTTAGATTCGTAATTTTTAAGCGTACATTTCAATTTAAAGACTTAAACAATTTTAATTTTTCATTTAGCCATATTTAATTTGTAAGTGAAATTGTTGAATTTTGATTCTTAGAAAAAATTAAAAATTACTTTAAAGTTAAAAATAATATAAAAGTACTCAAATTTCAGTGCAAATAGCCCACTAATTTAAAACAAAATATAGATTTTCGAAGATGTCGAACAAAAAAAAGATGCTTTTTAAGAATTTCAACAGGCTTCAGAAGAAGAAAAAACATTTTCTAGGAAAATTGAAAATGATTTTTTATTTCAATAAACTAATTTTAAGAGAATATTTAAAAAGATTTTAAAATTATTTAAAATAAAAATTATTTAACTTTTAATTTGAACAGGTAATTTTCAATTTTTTACAAATTTATAGTTTGAACTGGAATGTAACCAGAATAATAATAATTCTGACTTGGAAACGGGAATTTAGAAAATTTTAATAAATTCCAAGCCAGTACTGGAAATTTTCGAAAAGAAATAAAATTCTGAATTGGAACAGGAACTTTTACCAAAGAATTCTAATTCTGAGTTGAAGCAGGGAATTTTCAAATTTTAACCAATTCTGTGTTGAAATTGATATTTGTCCAAAAGAATTATAATTTGTTTAGGAACAGAGAATTAAAAAATTTAAATAACTTCCGAGCTGGAACAGTGAATTTTTAAAAGAATGAATTCTAATTCTAAGTTTAAACGGGACATTTTCGAAAAAAAAAAGTTATGAATTTTAGCAGGGAATTTTACAGAAAATTGAAAATCACTTTGTATTTTAATAAACTAATTTTAAGAGAATATTAAAAAAGGTTGATTAAGATTTCCAAAATTGTCAAAAATGAATATGGAAGATTTTAAGAAATTTGACTTAATTTGGCATAATTCAATTTCAAAAAATGTAAAACTACATGTAGATATTTCAAGATTTTAAAATACAAATTTCAAAGCATTTTAAGGATTTTTAAGCTATTTGAAATAAAAATAATTTAACTTTTAATTTGAACAGGGAATTTTTAATTTCTTTTACAAAGTTATAGTTGGAACTAGAATGTATCCAGAATAATAATAATGCTGACTTGGAAGCGGGAATTATCAAATTTTAATAAATACCGAGCCAGTACTGGAAATTTTCGAAAAGGAACACAATTTTGAATTGGAAGAGGAACTTTTTCCAAAGAATTCTAAGTCTGAGTTGAAACAGGATATTTTCAAATTGTAACCGATTCTAAGTTGCAATTGGAGTTGATCCAGCAGAGTAACAATTTTCAATCGAAAATCGAATTTTTCAAACAAAATTTTTATTCTGTATTAAAACAAGGTATTTTCGAAAAAAATTTAAATTATGAATTAGAACAGGGAATTTTACAAAAAATTATTATCCTTGCAATTATTCGAATTGAAGAATTTTCTACTAGAATAAAAGTTCTGGATTTGAACAGGGAATTTTTCTAAAAGAATTAAAATTTCAGATTTACACAGGGAATTTTCAATTTTCAGCCAATAATTCTGAGCTGGAATTAGAATTTAAAATTGCTTAAAATGTTCTAATTTTGAACATTTTTTAATTCATTGATTGATTCTTCAATTTAGAGCATTGAAAATAATCATCTGGATTTATATTTTTCGAACAGAATCTGAATCTTTAAAGTCTACAGTTTATAAAAGTTTAAAAATTTTAATTTGGCAGTGTAACTGCATTTAATCTAAAATTGTTTAGTTGAAAAATGTATGAACCACTTTTCGATAGGATGCGTAATTTTTGTTTTTAGTTGCAAAAAACAACATTAAAAATAAAAAAATAAAATTTTTTGGACTAACGACACCAGCTACAAAAAATGAGAAAATAATTTTTTATACAAAAAAGAGAAACTAATTTTAAATAACTATTTTTTATAGGTTGCGCAGTTTTTATTTTATGCGTGCAAAACAATAAAAATAAAAAAGTTTATGTTTTGACAAACGACACGAGCTATGAAAAAAGTAATTACAAGTTATGAAAAAAATAGAAAAAAGTTACGCGTTTTTTCGCAGTTTTTACTTTAGTCGTAAAAAAGAAGATCAAAAATAAAAAAATTAAATTTTGTTGAAAAAACCGACACAAAATACGAACTAAAGTTAACAGACAAAAGTTGTTCGCCTAAAAAGATCTATAAATTTATTAATAATCAGTTCTAGATAGGACGAGTAGATTTTCTTCCAATCGTAAAAAATAAAATAAAAAATAAAAAAATAAAATTTGTGGAAAAAGTACAGAAAAGATGAAAGTGGACATAAGGTCCTATATAGGATCCTATATAGGTTCCTATATAAAACCCTAAATAGGTTCCTGCATTAGACCCTATGCAGATGCGTAGTAGTTTTTTTTAATCGTAAAAAATAAGATCAAAACTAAAAAAATGGTAAAAACAAGAAAATAAGAATTAGTATGATTCAATTTTTATGCATATTATGAATTTTAATGATATAAATTTATTGAAATGACACATGTTTTAGCGCAGCTTAGAATATAATTAAAAGCAAAATAAGAAACAAATATTAAAATAATCGTGATAAATACAATTTCTGCTTTATTTTGCAATATCTAAATAAGCAATCCCAGGAAGAGTTACATAAAAAATGTACTATATTTTATATAAAAGTGTTGTGTATAATCTAGAAAAGTTGACATTTTGGACAAAATCGAGTGTGAAGCATGAGATTCGTGATGAGAATGTGTTCGTTAAAACCGAAAGAGCTTTAATAAAAGAGAATTCACAATCACCAAATTACAGTGGTAGATGTTTTGAGTCTTAATTTTAAAAGTTTTGCGCAAGAATGTGCTAAAGTATAAAAACCGAGCGCATAGCGCGAGATAAATACATCATCGAGCGCGAAGCGAGAGAACCAATAGTCGCGCGCCATAGGCGCGCTCTAACTCGCGAGTGAAACGAGCCGCGCGCGTAGCGGGCGAATTTTTTTTTACTACGAATGGCACGATTTTTAGATTTAGTATTCGATTTTTTAAATTTCATTGACCGTGAAAAATGTTTCCAAACCGGGAAATAACCGGGAAATGTCCGGGAATTGTTTTCTTTGATTAAAACGTCCAGCCTGCACTTGGAATCCCAGGTAATCCACTTGCAATCAAAGGTAATCTACTTGTTATTCTAAGTGACCCACCTGTAATCCGAGGTATTCCACCTGTAATACACTTGTAATCCCAAGTAATCCACTTGGTATCTTAGAAAACCCAACTGTACACTAGGTAATCCACTTCTAATCCACAGTGAACCATTTGGAATATGGTGTAATCTACTTGTACTGCAGTGTAATCCACTTATTATCCACAATTATTCAATTAATCCAGAGTAATCCTTGGAAATCTACTTTTAATCATACAGAATTCACTTGTAATCCAAAAATAATCCACTTACCAATAAAGTAATCCACTAGTAATTTGGAGAGATTCACTTATAATACGGGGCTATGTATGTAATCGGTGATAAGAATAATCCCGGAAATCCAATTGGAATCTTGGGCAAATCATCTGTAATCATAGGTAATCCAATTGTAATTCGATGAAGCCGGCGTAATTGACTTATAATTCAGATTATTGCGGTAATCCAGTATAATCCTAGGGATTCCACTTGTATTCCGAAATAGTTCACTTGTAATGAAGAATAATTGAAATATTTTGTGTGATCCAAGCAACCCAGTGGGCACAAAATTTGGCGACGTCTTTACGACATGGTTACGACATGGTTACAACAACCTTACGATATTCTATGTCCCTGTCGTTAAGGTGTCTTAACGATATCGTAAAAAGGCCGTATAATCTGACGATGTCTTCACGATATCGCAGACACCAAAACGACATGAACTTAGGATGTCGTAAAGTTGTCGTAAAAATGGCGTAACGATGTCGTAAAGACGTCGCCAGATTTTGTGCCAACTGGGAATCCACTTATCGCAATCCTGGGCAAACAACCTGTAATACTACGTAATCCACTGCAATCCCAGATAATATTCTTGTTATTTAGAGTAATTCATATGTAATGCGGCATCATTTAAGTAATCCGAGTGACACAATTAGTCCACTTGGAATGCTGCGAAAATCACCTGTGATCCTAGGTAATCCACTTGAAATCCCAGATAATTCACCCATAATCTTATGTATTCCATTTGAAATACCGGTCAATCCACTTGTAAGCTACTTGTAATTATATTTTATCTACTTGTAATCCCAGGTACTCCGTTGTAATCCCAGATAATCTACTTCTAATCTCAGGTATTTAATTTGAAAGCCCTGGTAATCCACTTATAATCCCAGGTCATTCATGTGTAATTAAGAGAAATCCGCCTGTCATTTAAGGTAATCCATTGGTAATCCAGCTGGAATCACAGACAATCCAATGGAATCCAAGTAATTTAGTATAAGCTTGGATAATTCTGTAGAATCTTCCACACTACACTTGCAACCCCAGATAATCCACCCATAATCTCGTGTATTCCATTTGAAATCCCGGTCAATCTATTTGTAATCCACTTGTGATTACATTTAATATACTTGCAACCCCAGGCACTCCAATTGTAATCCCAGATAATCCACCCATAATCTTATGTATTCCATTTGAAATCCCGGCCTATCCACTTGTAATCCACTTGTGATTATATGCAATATACTTGCAACTCCAGGCACTCCTGTTGTAATCCCAGATAATGCACCCATAATCTCATGTATTCCATTTAAAATTACTAGTGATCCACTTGTAATCCTAGGTAATTCATGTGTAATTGAGAGAAATCCGCTTGTAATTCAGAGTACTCCATTGATAATCAACCTGGATTCACTGAAATTCCATTTGGCTATTTAAATAATTCATCACAATCTTAGTTAATCCACTTGTAATACTATATGGTCAAATCGTAAGCCTAGGTACGCTCTTTGGAAATCCCAGTTAATCCACTTGTAATCCATTCGTGATTATATGTAATCTACTTGTAACCCCAGACACTCCATTGTAATGCCAGATAATCCACACATAATCTCATTTATTCCGTTTTAAATCACTAGAAATCCACTTTTAATCCTCGGTAATCCACCTCAAATCAAACCCAATGGGCACAAAATTTGGCGAAGTATTTAAGACATCGTTACGACATCGTTCTGACAACTTTATGACATCCTATGTCCATGTCGTTAATGTGTCTTTACGGTATCGTAAATAAGTCGTATGATTTTACGATGTTTTTATGATATCGCAAAGATACCGAAACGACATGGACATAGGATGTCGTAAAGTTGTCGTAAAGATGTCGTAACTATGTCGTAAAGACGTCGAAAAATGTTGTGCCCACTGGGAGGATAACCTGCTCGAAATTACAAATAATCTACTGGAAATCCGGCGTGATTAAAAAATTTCGAAAACTTCAAAACACAAAATCTCTCGGATCATTAATCCATTCTTTTGAGTTCTTGGTTTAAATTCAGACGTTCCTTTAAAGTTAAAACTCTTTAAAATTTTGAACAAGTGATAAGTAGGTGAATAGCCTCGAAGATATTACAAACAGGAAGAAAATTTTTTTCCTCAAAACAAATAAAAGGCTCTTGAGTTAGTCAGCGTGTCTTATCGTCCATTTCCTATCAATATCTCTGACAAATAAAAAGCTATATTTATGCCTTCTTATCTTAAAGTCAAGTGCAAAAAACAGCTCTAAGTGATAGTAAACAATAAAATTATTTGTTCTAAAAGGTCTTTTTTTATCCTTATATGACTTTTTTCTGATAAAAAATGACTCTTGTTTCTTTTAATCAGCAGGAAGCTCATCATCGTCTAAATTAGAACATTCATCATTTAAAGAACTGCTAAAATCCATTATTTTTCATTTGATTTTTTTGTGTGTTTTTGGAATCTAAACAAATAAAAATATGTCAATAAATTAAATTCGAAAATTTTGTATCGTTACAAAGATAAATTAGAATTTTAAAGTAGTTTTTTGTTGTTGTCAAAACCCTGATTTACTGCAGTTATTAACTCAGAATGATTACAAATTTAACAAATTATTGTAAAGTGAATCTTGGGGAGGAAAATTCTAAATTTGGAAAAACTCCAAGATGACGGTTCTGGTAAAAATGTACTTTTTTAAAATTTAATTTTTAAATTTGCAGCTCTTTCATAAAATAAGTAAACAAATTTTTAATATAAATATGTAAATTTTAAAAGTAGAAAATAATAATGAGCGACATAGTTAAAGTGATTCGAAAAAAAAATTTTCTTCACCCTTCACATGAAAAGCCATAACTAACTAATTATTAATTTTTTAAATGATTACATACTATCGCAGAAAAAATAAAATATTTATTCTTTAATCAATTAAAAATTAGTTAAAAAATATTTGTTAACTTGTCAATAAAATACCATATTTTTCTAAGACTTTAAAATTAAACATTAAAAAATTTTAGTATTCGATAATCAGTAACTTTAAATTATTTATTATTTAACCTTGGACCTTTGCTAATTTAAATTTATTTAAAAGAAAAAATATAAAGTGACCCTATTTCAATTAAAAAATAAATTTAAAACCAAAATTCTCTCTTCTAATGCAAAAAGAACTTAAATACAAATAGTAAATTTCAATTGAATAAAGAAGTTAAAAATAAATAATTTCTCTTTTCTGACTCAGAACAAAATAGAAATAGAAAGATTAATCAAAATATCAACATTTACGAAATTCCCTTTTCAAATTTGAATAAAAATGTTAAAAACCAAAGATTTTTCTTTTTCGAGTTAGAAAAATATTGAAAATAAAAATTGATTACTTTTCATCCTAAATAAATTTTGAATAAAGATTCTGTCCCGATGTAACTTAATTAAAAAATTAATTAAAATGTTTAAAAGTACAAATTTTCTCTTCTAATTCAGAAAAAATATAAACGAAGAATGCCTCGCTTCCAACTCCATAAAAATGTTAAAAATACAAAATGAAGATAATCAAAATTTTGAAATTAGTTCAAGGCGAAAATTTACTTTTCCAGTCCAGAAAACATAATTTCAAAAATTCTTCTTTAAAAATTGAATAAAAATGTCAAAAATAATAAATCTCCTGTTTTTGAATTCAGACAAAAATTTTAAGCAAGAAATTTCTTCCTTTCATTTTTGTTTCACTATTTAGTTGAAAATTCAACTATCTTATTAAATTTTTTTAAGTAGAAAATTCGAAACTCTAGATTGAAAATTCATCTTCTTGTCGAAAATGTTGTTGTTTTTGATAATTTAACTATTTTGTTGAAAATTCAACTATTTTTCTGAAAATTCATCTTTTTTGAAAATTTGACTGTTTTGTTCTCAATTTTTTAAAATAAAAAATTTGTCCCCGCGTTTCAAAATTGATCTCGTTTGTAGAAAAATGATTGGCTGAAAATTGAACTGTCTTCTTAAAAGTTCGTCTTTTTAAATTTAAAATTATTAGTTTTTGGTTGAAAATTCAATTATTTTGGTATAAATTTAATTATTTTGTTTAAAAGTCATCTTTTAAATAATATTAATTAAAAATTCATTTATTTTGGTTGAAAATTTCACTTTCTTCTAAAAGCTTTGTCTTTTTGACTTGAAAATTAATATTTTTCTTTAAATTTCAACTTTTTTGTTAAAAATTCAACTCTTTTGTTAATTTTTTGTATAGAAGATTTGTCCCTATATATTTGAAAATCATCTTTTATGTAGAATATTTCTTGGTTGAAAATTCGACTTTCTCCTGAAAAGTTCGTTTTTTTTGACCTAAAAATTAATATTTTCTTTTTTGGAAATTCAACTATTTTGTTTAAAAGTCACCTTTTTTTATTGAAAATTCAACCGTTTTGTTGGAAATTAAATTTTTTTGTTAAACATTCAACTGTTTTGTTGCAAATTTGTCTTTTTTATAGAAAATTCGCTCCTCTGGAATGAAAATTAATTTTTTGTTTTTAGAGTAATTCTTGGTTTAAAATTGTACTGTCTTCTGAAAATTTTGTCATTTGGCTTGAAGATTTAAGTCTTTCGTTGAGAATTAATTGTTTTCTAGTTGAAAATTTGTGACATCATTCTTGGAGGTTTCAGCTTGTTGCTTTTTTGAAAATAGCGTGACGTAATTTTTGACCTGTCCCAGACTCTGTTTAATTCGTTTCATATTTTTTAACACGTAATATTTAAAAAAAAATGTTAACGTTGATTTTTAAATTGTTGTTTGTTTGTTTCTTTTTTTATTATGAGGAAATAAAAATCCAGGAAGCTGCTAATTTTAGATATAAATTAGCAAGGATTTAAATACAAGAGTGCGTCACTTGTCGAGTGATTTAACACATGTTCTTATAGTGATTTAACAAGCAATTTTATTGATCTCAAGATTATCGCCAGGTCTTTCGTTTGTGTCCAATGAAGATAACAATTCACTATTTTTAGATTTTCAAGTCAGCTTTACGTCATTTCATGTTGCAAATTCATCTACTTGATTGAAATTTTAACTATTTTCTTAAAAATTCATTTTTCTTGATCTATTTTTCAACTGATTTGATAAATTAATTAATATTTATTCATTATTATTTATTGATAGTTATTTACTATTATTACATAAATTATTGATAAATAATTAATATTAAGATTATTTTTCTGAAAATTAATCATTTTAACTTGACAAGTCGTCTCTTTTAGTATAAATATCAACTTGTTTAAATTAAACTGTTTATTTTGAAAATTATTTTTTTATGATGATTCAACCATCTTGTTAAATAATTAGTTGTTAGTTACAAATTTGACTACTAATAATTTAACAATATTGATGAAAGCTATCATTCTTGGTTTATTTTTCAACTGTTCTGATGAAAATTCGTCTCTTTGTCTTGAAAATTGAACTATTTTGGTCGAGAAGTCAACTACTTTAGTAAGAAATTAATATTAATTATTAATTATTCATTTCTTTGATTTATTATTATTATATTTATTAGTATGAAATAATTAATAGTAATATTCTTTTATTGAAAATTAATCATTTTAGTTAAAAACTCGTCTCTATTTGTAAAAATTTCATCTTGTTTAAATTTAACTGTTTATTTTGACATTTTTCTTAAGGATTCAACTATTTCTTTGAAAATTCAACTATTTGTTCTAAAATTTGACTACGTGGTTAAAAATTCATTTTTTAATGAATATTCCATTTTTTGTCGAAAAATTATCTTCTTTTGATCACTTATCAATTTGGTTGAAACTTGGATTATTTTGTTAAAAGTTCATTTTCAACTAAATATTTAACTACTTCGTTTATTGTTAAAAGTTTATCTTCTTTAGTTGATGATTTAATAATTTTGACAAGAAGCTACCCTTCATGATTTATTTTTCAACTGTTTTGATAAAAATTCCTCTTTTTGGGTTGAAAATTAAGCTATTTTGGTAGAAAATTCATAATATTTAGTAAGAAATTAATATTTATTAATTATTATTAGATATTTTTATTTCTTCATTATTATAATAATTAATGCTAATTATTAAATAATGAATCGTAATATTATTTTATTGAAAATGAATCATTTTAGTTAAAAAATTCGTCTCTTTTTAGTAAAAATTTTATCTCATTGTGTAATCTCAATTTTTTTTTCTTTTTTAGTTAAAAATTTAACAATTTTGTTGAAAATTTGTCTTTTTGTTTTAAAAATCAGTTGTTTTGGTAGTTTTTTTTAATTTTGATTTTCAGGTTGAAAATTTAGATCTTTTATTAAAAACTAATCTTTTGAGCTTCAGAATTATTGTTCTGTTTTTTTTTGTTGTTGTTGAGAATTTAACTATATTTTTTAAAATTTATTTATGAAAATGATGATTTATCATTTTAATTAAACAAATTATTTTTTTTTAATTGAACTCTATTTTAGAAAATTTTGTTTTTAGTGGAAGATTGATTTTTTTTTAAATGAAAATTTAACTATTGAATTTTTCGTTTGACAATTCTTTTTTTAGTTGAAAACTTATGAATTTTTTAAAACTATTTGGTTGAAAGTTTGTATACTTGGTTCAAAATTTATTTTTAAATAAACGTTCATTTTTTTGTTGAAAATTCATCTCGTTTGGCAAGAATTTAATCCTTTTTTTGTTAAATATTAATTTTTTGTTTGATGATTGATTATTTTAGTTTAAAAATTCATCTCTTTTTTAAATTCAATTACATCTTTAGAATATATTTTCTTTTAGTTGCAAATTATATTTTTAAACTGAAAATTCAACTATTAACTTTTTTGTTAAAAAGTTATGTTTTAAACTGTTATCCTTTTTGGTTTATTATTCAACAGTTTTGTTAAAAATTCGTCCTTGCATTCAAAATTTAACTACAGTGAAACTCTTCTATAGCGCCGATTTTGGGGGTGACGGTGTGTGGCAACTAACTCATAATAGCCCGCTCCGCTTTTGTTTGTTCATGTTGGAAGGGTTTCACTATATTTTGGTATTTTTCATTTGTAGGTTAATTATTTAACTCTTTTATTGAAAATTAATCCTTTGAGTTTAAAAATTATTTTTCTGTTGTTTTTTATAATTAATTAGATTTAACTCTATTGTTAATAGTGTTTTTTTACGGAAAATCGAAATATTTTATTTTATTTTGTTTTTAAATTTAATCAATTTCGTAAAACTTTATCTGTTTTGGTTCAAAATTTTAACTATTCCAGCAGAAAAATCAATTATTTAGTCAGAAATTTATATAGAAATATTTTTTTCAAAATTCAACTATTTTGTGAGAAATTAATTTTTAAATGAACACTTAACTATTATATTTATTGTTGAAAATTTGTTTTCTTAATTTGAAAATGTAAAAATATTTTAAGAAGTCATTTTTCTTGGTTTATTATTAAACTGTTTTCTTGAAAATTCGTTTTCTTGCCTGGAGAATCCAATTATTTTCTTGGAACATTGATTTTTTTTGAATTTACAGCTTTGGGCTGAACATTCGAAATTTTGGCTGGAAAATGTAAAAATTGGAAAAAACTCAACTACTACTTTTATTTAGAAAATTAAACTTTTTGGTTTAAAGATTTATCTTGTTTTATAGAAATTTAATCAGGTTTGGTTAAAAATACAACTGCTTGAAAATTAAACATTTTAATACAAAGTTAAATTATTTGGTTCAACATTCCACTATTTCGTTGAGAATTCAATTATTTGACTAAAACATGACTTTTTTGCTTGAAGATTTATCATTTTATTTAAAAATGTATTTCTTTGATTGCAAATTCAAGTAATTTCTTGTAAATGTGTATATGTGTTTTGTACAACATTTGATTGATTTGGCTAAAAATTCAATATTTTTATTTGAACTCTTAGTAATTTAAATCGTTTTAATCAGAGGTTATCTATTATATTATTATATTACTTTGACTGAAATTTCCCAGTGGGAACAAAATTTGGCGACGTCTTTACGACATCGTTACGACATCTTAACGACAACTTTACGACATCCTATGTCCATGTCGTTTCGGTGTCTTTGCGGTATCGTAAAGACATCGTCAGATCATACGACTTATTTACGATATCATAAGGATACCTTAACGGCATGGACATAGGATGTCGTAAAGTTGTCGTAAAGATATCGTAACGGTGTCGTAAAGACGTCGCAAATTTTGTGCCCGAATTAAATTTTAACTTTAAAAAAAAAAATTTCTGGAATGTGTTGGCAATTCATGGTAATATTACAGGTAATTTATGCAACTTTACATTAATTGCAAAAAATTCAACTCAATAATTTATGTAAATTTCAGGAAATTTTCGGTAATTTATGGTTACATATGGTAACTTACCGTAAATTACCAACATTTCAATTTTAAACATTTTTATAAATTTTCGGAAATTTATGGAATTTTTTGGCAATTTATGGTTATGTTAAAGGTAAATATGGTACATTACTATAAATTACCCAAATGTAATCTTAAACAATTTGATCAATTTCTCGTGATTAATGAAATTTTTTGGTAATTTATGATCATATTACAGGTAATTTATGGTAACTTACCATAAATTGCCGAAAATGAATTTAAAAATCTCTATACATTTCCGAAAATGTATGGAATTTTTCGGTAATTCATTGTAATTTTAAATGGTTGTATGGCAACTTACAAGAAATTACTCAAAATTCAATATTAACCATTTTTATAAATTTCCGGAAATTTATGGAATTTTTTGGTAATTTATGGTCATATTACAAATAATTTATAGTAATTTATCATAAATCGCCCAAAATTCAATTTGAAAATCTCTATAAATTACTGAAAATTTATGGAAATTTTAGGTCATTTATGTTAATTTTACGGTTAAATATGGTAACTCACCATAAATTACGCAAAATTCAATCTTAAACATTTTTATCAATTTTCGAAAATTTATGGAATTTTTTGGTAGTTTATGGTAATATTAAAGGTAAATATGGTAAATTATTATAAATTACCCAAATTTAATTTTGAACAATTAAATAAATTTCACGTAATTTATGAAATTTTTGATAATTTATGACAATATTACAGGTAATTTATGATAACTTACCATAAATTGCCAAAAATTCATTTTAAGAATGTCTATAACTAGTCGGTCATTTATGTTAAATTTACAGGTAAATATGGTAAATTATTATAAATGACCAAAAATTTAATTTGAAACATTTTTATAAATTTCCGGTAATTTTTAGTAATTTACGGTGATTTGATCTATTATATGTGGTAACTTTTCATAAATTACCACAAAATTTTATTATTTGCAATCCAAATTTCCTTATACTTTGTACGGTCAGTGGGCTGATTATCGTAAAAGGCGACCCAGTGGGCACAAAGTTTGGCGATGTCTTTACGACATCGTTACGACATCTTTACGACAGCTTTACGACATCCTATGTCCATGTGGTTAAGGTGTCTTTACGATATCGTAAATAAGTCGTATGATCTGACGATGTCTTAACGATATCGCAAAGACACCGAAACGACATGGACATAAGATGTCGTAAAGATGTCGTAAAAATGCCATAACGACGTCGTAAAGACGTAGCCAGATTTTGTGCCCACTGGGGAGCACATAGATGTATAATTTTCATTATTCACCTCTGACGTTACTTTTCACTCCCTAGGGAGAAAAATTACTTTTTCACCCTAAGGTGTAAAAAGTAAAGATTTAGCCCTACTTCATAGGCGTCGAAAAGAGCTGAAATCATGCATGTGCATTCTGAACACTTTAAGAGACAAAGTATTTTTATTTTTGAAAACCGATTAAAAGTCTAAATAATTGAATTTATAAATAAAAATGCAAATTTATTGTTTTGAAATAGAAAAGAAAATCTTATTTTAATCATATTATTCGGCTTTATCGATATATATGTACCTTTAATATAGGTTATGTTGGGAAGTGTTGGGATATATCATACGTTCGTGAATTAATGCATGACACGTGTCACTTATTTGAATGGAATTATGTAAATCGCTGCATAACAGGAAAGCCCTAATAAGAATGAACTATGAGCATTTGTAGATGCATTAGCATATCAAAATGGTTGACGTTGGGTGAAATGTGCGATTCATCTCGCGTAAATTAAAGAGACAAGGAAGACAGGTGCAAGTCTAGGTATCAAGAACCGTCTTGATGAACAAATATGAGCAATCCAGTCTCGATCATGAAAAACAAAAATAGATTCCTGTTATTTTTATTAGTATTTCGATGTAATTTCCGATGTATTTCAGCGTCGCTGCTCGGAAAAAATGTGTACTTAAAGAATCACAGAATTACCCAGTGGACCCAAATTTAGCGACGTCTTTACGACATAGTTACGACATCTTTACGACAACTTTATGACATCCTATGTCCATGTCGTTTCGGTATTTTTGCGATATCGTAAAGACATCGTAAAATCATACGACTCATTAACGATATCCTAAAGACACCTTCACGACATGGACATACGATGTCGTAAAGTTGTCGTAACGATGTTGTAACTATGTCGTAAATACGTCGAAAAATGTTGTGCTCAGTGAGAAGACACCTTAACGGTATGGACATGGAATGTCGTAAAGTTGTCGTAACGATGTCGTAACGATGTCGTTAAGACGTCACTACATTTTGTGCCCACTGGGTAGTTACAAAGGGGCGGATATGAGAAAAAATCCGCAATAATTATAGACCTACGTTTTTGTCATTTCTACAGAAAATTTTCTATGATAATTAAATCTAATTCCGGAAGAATTTTTAAATAGGACAGTAGTTTTAGCAACAAGAATCTTTAAAATTTACAAAACTGAAGTCCATTAAAAATAAAGTGGCAGGCTAGATACTTCACAGAACGTCGACTTTCCCTCTCCAGTCGGCCTCCCCTCACGTCGTTGACTCAGCAAGTTCTCAGCGTCGAGCCTTGCCAGAGGAGGGCCTAATAAGGAATAAAATACGAAACATAAAAATGGTCCAATTTTGAAATCATCAATTTAAAAATATTATATTCGGAATCTACGTTTTTTTGCGATTCTAACGATATATTACTGGCATTCAAAAGATTAAAATTAGAATAAGTTGCCGCAGATTTTAGTTTTTTTTATACACTGAAAAAAAATTGTTCTTCAATCAAGTAAATGTTACTTGACTCAAGTCAATCGTTCTAAATAAATAAATACTTGCCATCTAATGCTTGGAATAAGCGTACATTTTCTTAGTCTGAGAAAATGTATTCTTAGATAGAATATCGCATTTTATTATTCGAAAACTTTATTGTGTTACTTCATATAGAGATGTATTCAAATGCAGAACATAGTTTACTTCCAAGAAATCATTTCTGATACAGTTCAAGAATATATTTTCTTAATCTAAGAGTATGTAGCATCGGAGCAATAGACTAGTGCCTCAACTGAACACTATTTCCCAACGAAAAAAATTTTTGTTTTGAAATTATTGTTATATAATCTTCATTTTTTAAATTATTAAAATACGTAATTCGCGCAGATTGTTCTTACATATATAATCGTACGCCTAGACGCCTTAAAAAATCGCACCCGCCGAGGATTGAACCCTACCTAAACTACCCAAACTACCCAAACTAGTGTGTCCTAACCGCGCACTCTACCGACTTCGCTATCGAAGCAATTGGATATCGATGACGAAATCTCGGGTAAGAATTTTAAGGCAGGGTCGTCTAAGTCATATGGTGAGCCTCAATCAACTTCAAACCAAAAGTTGTTGAACTCAACTTTAATATTCCATTCTTTATTGAGAAAAATGTTAGAATTGAATTTTACTTATTTCAATAAAGGCTCGATACTTTTTTTCTTAATATATTTTAAAATGTTATAAAATATCTAAAAGTAATGAACAATAAACAAAAATTCTCCATAAAATGCGCAGTTTTCAATTTATCGAATTCTTTTCTCATACGTTTTTTAAAAAGATTTAAATATGGAATTGCTTTCCTAAAACAACAATTGAAAATATGCAAAAAATAATTTAACTTCACTTATTTTACAAAGGGCTCCACACTTTTTTCTTTGAAAATTTAATCAGCTTAAAACTATCTAAAGCATATAAAAAATAAAGAACTTTTAAGTTGAAAAACGCTTTAATAATCTCAGTGACAAATAAATATTTTCGGATATTTAAAAACCTTTGTAGAACGCACAGTTTTCGATTTATTTAATTATTTTATAATACTTTTTAACTCTGTTTTTAATTTAAAATAACAATTCCTAAAAAATAATTTAAAATATGTAGAAAAAATTGGTCGCTAGTTTAAATATTACCTATTTAAAAAAGTGCTTGATACTTTATTTTTCTTTCAAATATAAAATACTTCGAAATCAGAGGAAATAAGAATTCTGTAATCGGATGAAAAATATTTGTTTGCTTCCTCTTTGCATTCTCAATTATTTTATTTTAAACATTTGAAATGGTCAATTTTTCAATTATTCTTTTATAAAATAAAATGCATTCTTAATAAACATTTTAAAAATGTTATTGAATTCTTTTTTTTTCAATATTTTGCTTTAAAAACGCATAACACTTTTTTAAATTATCAAGAAAATGTACTAATTGTATTTTTATGCATTTTTTAAAGCTTATAACTTTCTTTTATGCTGTCATATATTTATTTTTTATTATTTACATAATAAAAAAGAATTATGTAAATATATGGGTGATTGCCAAAATTTTAATCATTTGTAGTCCAAGACATTTTATATGATTAATGAATTCTTTGACTGAAAAAATTAATTTTGTTAATTTTATTCAAAAAAACCTAAATCTATACTTAATTATTTGAAACAGCAACATTATATGGGCGCTATAGTACGCGGGAGCATTGCATTGCCAATTAATAACATAAACATTTAAAACAAGATTTTACCTATTTCAGATAGCAAGTAAGAATATAAAATAAAAAATAAATTTAAAGATTCCTGCTTAATAAAGGAATTTGGTTTCAGAAAGGAAAAATTAATTTAAAGTTAAAAAATCTGTTGCCTAAAACTTATATAGTTTAAATTAAAATAACACATGATCATTTTATATTTTCAAAACTATTTTTTTTACTTATAACTTTCATGAAATTTGCCATTTTTGTGATTTTCAAACTGACATTATCGAACGCGAAAATTGTGTATAAACAAAATACAACTATGTCTTCGAACTCTAATTTAAATGAAATAAGGTTCACATAACGTCATTTTTAACTTTTTAAAAATCAGTTTTAATCTAGCAGAATCCAAAAAAATAATATTTTTTATTGAATGAAGAATTCCTGTATTTAGCAGGAATATTTATTGTTATTTTCAAGTTTGGATGATTTTTTGTTACTTTGAACACTACAAAAAATGATTTCAGGGTGGCCGTTTTAATTGAGGAAAAAAATTTCCAGTCATTTTCGAAATTATTGTTATATAATCTTCATTTTTTAAATTACTAAAACGCGTAATTCTCGCACACTGTTATTTACGAATATAATCGAACGCTCAATCTCTTTGAAAAATTGCACTCCACGAGGATTCGAACCCTACCTAAACTACTTAAACTAGTGTCCTAACCGCGCGCTCTACCGTCTTCGCTATCGATGCACTTGGGTCTCGGTGACAAAATCTGAAGTAAGAATTTCAAGGCAGTGTCGTATGAAGTCGTATGATGAGCCTCAACCATCTTCAAACTAAACGTTGTGGAACTCAATGTTTCTTGTAAGAAAACATCTTTCTGATGATACTTGAAAATTTTCGAGAGACTTTAATATACCATTTTTTATTTATAAAAATTTTAGAATTGAATTTTACTTATTTCAAAAAAGGCTCTATACTTTTGTTTTCTTAATATATTTAAAAATGTTATAAAATACTTAAAGTAATAAACAATAAACACAAATTTTCCATAAAATGCGCAGTTTTCAATTTATCCAACTCTTTTATTGTATATAATACTCTTTTACTCAATTTTTAATGAAAAATAAAATTTCTTAAATAATAATATAAAATATGTGAAAAAGTGAAGTAAGTTTCAATTATTGAACAAGGGACTTAACGCTTCTTGTTTCTAAATATTCAAAACGCTTCAAAACGACCCAAAGGTAATGAATAATATAGAAAAGTTGCAGGTACAAAAATTCTTTAATAACATCATTGACAAAAAATAATGTTCTGCTATACGAAAATTTACATAAACCACAAAGTTTTTAATTTATCGAATGTTTTGATCATACATTGTTTACTCAGATTTGAATATGGAATTGCTTTCCTAAAACAACAATTTAAAATATGCAAAAAATAATTGAACTTCACTTATTTTACAAAGAGCTCAATACTTTTTTCTTTAAAATGTAATCCGCTTAATAACGATCTAAAGCTTATAAAAAATTAATAACTTTTGAGTTGAAAAACGCTTAAATAACCTCAGTGACAAATAAATATTTTCTGATTTTTAAAAATCTCTGTAAAACGCACAGTTTTCGATTTATTTAATTCTTTTATAGTACTTTTTAATTCAGTTTTTAATTTAAAATAACAATTTCAAACAAAAATAATTTAAAAGATGTAAAAAAGAATTGATCGCTAGTTTAAATATTATCAAAAAGTATAAATATTACCAAAAAGTAAGGGAAAAATAATACATGAAATTCTCTTTAATAAATAGTTTATTGTGTGATTATATATTATTATTCATTATTTAATTAAATATGAGTAATTATTAACAATTTAATTAGAGTAAAATTCAATCCTGCAGTATGTATGCAGATAATGAAATTTATGTGAAATATTGATAATATTCATATTGAATAGCTCCTAATATAGCATATATTAAATTTAAAGATAATCCTTTAATTATTATTAAGTAAACCGAGGTATAAACTTCTCATAATTAAAAAAATAATAATAGTAATACTTTTTTATTTAATAATATATATTAAAATAATTAGTTATAATTATTCATATTATAATTATTATTGTTATTCTAAAAATTGAGATAATAAATGCAACATTTTCATTTATTCTAATAACATTTTATATTTGAAAGCATCAATAAAATCAATACTTAGTTAAATAATAATTTTAATCAGTAATGTGAAGTTAAAAAGTGTTAAAGGAATCTTTGAAATTGTATACGTTTCAAAAATTAACAGCTGAAAATTCACAAATTTTACAACTTGATAGTTGAACGGCTTTGTCACAAACTAATTTGTTGTTGTTGATTATTTATCGTTTTAGTTGCCAACTCATCTCTTTGGACGAAAAATCATTTTTTTAAATTTAAAATTATTTTTTTAACTATAAAAGTAATGCTTTTTTCGTTGAAACCTGATAATTTTAGTTAAACATTTAGTTATTTGGTTCAAAAATGAATTATTTTATTGAAAATGAATTTTTTAATTTGAAAATTCTATTAAGTCATTTTTGTTTGAAAATTTGTTTCTTCAAGTGTAACATTCTTCTAGGTATTTGGGTAAAAATGTATATATTCTGTTCAAAAATTAGTTTTTCCCTTATTAAAAATATTAATTTTGTTTAAATTAGAAATTCAATTACTTTATTTTCGATTCAAAAATGTATTCTTTTTAAATTTTCTTCTTTCTTTTCCTTGTTTTAATTAAAATTCTTTCTTTTAATGTTTTTCCTTTAAATTTTCCAGAGACAAATTTGTTACAAAATTAAGTACTTAACTACTAACTAAAATCTGTGACAACTTATTCTAATTTTAATCTATAGATTGCAAGAAACGTACCGTTGGAATTGCAAAAAAAGTGTTTACAGAAGTACCTCTAGCTATAGCGAGAAAATTCCAGTAAATTAATTATAAATGTCACAATTATTTTAAATTTACATAACATTATTAAAAAATAGCAAATTATTGTTCTCATGCACAAAGTGGGAATTGCTACGTGCAACTTAAGCCGACACCGTACTTTTAATATTTTTAAAATATTCAATAAACATAAAAATGTTCTATATACTTTGTAAAATGAAAATAATATTATAGTTTCATTCCTGTTAAAAAATTAAAACAAAAAATCAAAGGGCAAGGAAAATAACTTAATATACAGAATTCAGTAATGAAGCACTTTTCGCAGTAAAGTTTTGAATAATGAGATTTTGTTTCAAGAAAATTTAATTTTAAAATACAGTGAACTTCTTCAATAGCCCTCCCTTCTATATCCCTTCCGAGAATCACTCAGACGAGCACTCAGGCGCGAACAAACTAAAGCGGAGCGGGCTATAATGAGTTGGTTACCACCCACCGTCAGCCCCGAAATCGGCGCTATAGAAGAGTTTCACTGTGCTTTAAATTCAGATACAACGCTGTGTCGAATAAAGAGAGCTAACTTTGTGACCAAATTTAGTAACTTAGTTACCAAAGTCGTACAAAATTTTCAAACCTCAGAATAGAAATTGTTGAGCAACTTTCAAAGTAATTATTTTCAGATTTGAAAAACCCGCGACCAATGCAAAAATTTACATGACGATGAGAATAAGAACAGATTTCAATACTCTTTAAGTATAAAACTTTTCCCGCGTATCTCCCTAAAGGCTACTCTCATTACAGAACTCGTTGAGGAAAATATGCAAAACCTCTAATTTGCCGATCTTTAAGTTTTAATTTTTTAACTGCTGTAAAGTATACTTTTTTATTCATATTTGATAATTTTATATTTCGCAACATTCCTTGCACCAAATTTGGC
Organism: Belonocnema kinseyi; assembly: GCF_010883055.1. Taxonomy (NCBI): domain Eukaryota; kingdom Metazoa; phylum Arthropoda; class Insecta; order Hymenoptera; family Cynipidae; genus Belonocnema; species Belonocnema kinseyi. The sequence continues at coordinate 82,517,129 of NC_046664.1, read as the reverse complement.
GACGTCTTTACGACATCGTTACGACATCTTTACGACAACTTTATGACATCCTATGTCCTTGTCGTTTCGATGTTTTTGCGATATCGTAAAGACATCGTCAGATCATACGACTTATTTACGATATCATAAAGACACCTTAACGACAAGGACATAGGATGGCGTAAAGTTGTCGTGAAGATGTCGTAACGATGTCGTAAAGACGTTGCTAAAGTTTGTGCCCACTGGGACGACACACACATGTGTGTAGCGCGCCGACACGTCCGTATATTTCAAAACAGAGTAGAGTTGTAGTTTCTCTTCAACTTATTCACAATAATAATTTTGAACTTTTACTTCAATGATTTCCCATATTTATTATCAGTTCTGTAATTATGATTGAACAGTCCTATTTATTTACAACTATTCCTTTAATGTTTTCCTTTTCTTTCACTTCGCTTGTACCTTACACATTCTATTTTTCGCATTCACTTTTTTTGTTCCAACCAATTCGTTCCTCTAGCCTCCTCCAGTTCTTTTATCAACTCCTCAGTCGGTCCTACCTCCCATTAAAATCTTTACCACGTTCTATTGTCAGCTTTCGTTATCTCGAATTCCTCTCTTACAACCTTCCCACTCATACTTTCATGTTTTCTCTTCTCGTTCACAGATTCTGCACTTTCTGTTTCCCAATCTAAATCTTGCTATTCTTGTCCATCTTCTTTCTCTCTATCACTTTTCTAAAAACTATGTTAATTTCTTTGGTCTATTTTCTCCAATGCTTTATAGTTTACTTCAGTCCTCTCTTCTCTATCTCTATCCTTAACTTCGCTTTCTTTTCATACCTATATCTCGGTTCCATAGCCTAATACCGGCCATATCAGTGTATAAGGCAACCACATTCTCCTTCTCCAATATTTTTTACTTTCTTTTTCCTATTCTCTAAATCTGTTTCACTACCCCTGAAGCTCTTCTTATTCTTTCTCGTATATGAACTCTATGATCTCCATTTTGAAGGCATAGCCCAAATATTTAGACTCCATTATTTCTTTAAAATTTACTCACTGTCATCTCACAGTGAATTATTTTTTTTCCATTCCTCCATTTAACAACTAATTTTTATAGTCTTTTCTACATTTTGATTAAACTTTTTCCCTTCTGAGAATAATATATTGAATAAAAGTGGTCTAAGATATTAACGTAACTTTCTCTTACTCATCTCACTTACCAGAAAGTATCTCCTACCTTTAACCTGCATTTTGTCTCTTCTTTTGCTTTTCATCCTCACCACCTTTCCATAACTATGGCTAGCTCCCTCGCGCCATACTCTGTTATATTTACATTATCCATAACCATATTTCTTTAGTTCTTTCCCCCACATTTCCAGACTTTGGAATCTCTATATCATCTATCTTTCTAATGTTATCATAAGATTATTTCCTTCATTGTTATGTCTACTTCCTCGTCTGTCTCTCTTCCCTCCCTTCCTCCATTCCTAACTTTCGCCTTTACCTCTTGTGGCAAAATCCATGGAATAATTCTTTCATCTTACAATTTCAATGTTCTGGTTTATTCTTTTCTTCATTTCTTTCTCTCTCTCTACTGCTTGCCTCCTAAACTTCTTCTCTCCTAGCCCTTTTCACCTCTTCTTAAAATGTTTTGTTTCTCTTCTCCTTTTTTTTTTATTAGAAACATTAGTGTACTTCTTTTTTTTCTATGTTTTTCTCCACTAACTGTCACTCTTTTCCATTTTTCAAATCTTTTTCTTACTCTCTTCTTCTTCTTTTGATATTCTTCAGTCCATCTACTTTTACCTCCTTCTTCATTAACTTCTGTTTTGCCTTTTTTCGTCTTGATCTTCTCTCTTAACTTATAGTCCACTATCACATAATCAATCACCGTTTCCTTTTCTTCTACTGAACATGTATATTCCCTTTCCTCACCTCCTCCATGTTTTCAATTATAATGAACAATCCGATCATCTCTAAGTTTTCCAATAATTTTTTACCCTCTTCATTTAGTATCATGTCTTTGGACTTCTTCTCCTTGGATTTCTCTCCACCCATTTTTTTTCTTTTTAGGCCTACTAAATTCCCCCTAATTATAATTCTGATTAACCTCCTATTTGTATACTCCCACACTTTACATTTAACATGCGCTAGAGGAATGTAAATAGTGTTTTTTCACAGAATTTTAGAAACATGCACTAGGGGAATGATGTATAGAAATATGACATTTTCAGCGAAAATATTTCAACTTCTCAAATGATCATCTATACAGAATTGTTCAGACTTTTAATGTTGATATGTTCTAGATGCTATAGAGGATTTAAACTTTTTTCCGACATTTCTGACATAAAAATGATGCTATTTATTATCTATGCTATTATCTATTTTTTTATATATGCTATCATCAACGAAATATTTTTACTTTTCAAGTCGGGGCCTTATTACGGATGTTTGTTTAACTTTAAGGGTTGGTTTAGGGATAACTCCACATGCGCGAAACATAGTATTTTTCGAGTAATTTCATCTTTCTATATTACTGATCTTACAGATCGAAAATATTGGACTAGTATAATAAAAATATTTAATACATTGATGATTGAATAATTTCATAAAATCTTTTCTATAGACGAAAGGGCACAGAGAAATATGGGAATGTTAAAACTATGAATTCGACAGTCTTAATGGAAATCGCATTGAGGGTGTTGAGAGTTCTTTGAGCTTGCAGGAAATGCCAGGATTTCTAAAACTTCTTGAGAACCAGACTCTCTAGGAGAAATCAGACTCCGCTAAGTTTGGCAGCGTTCTGATACAGTCGGCTGTTCGACTTACCGAGGCAGTGTTCCATTGGGCACAAAATTTAGCGATGTCTTCACGACATCGTTACGACATAGTTACGACCGCTTTACGATATCCTATGCCCATGTCGTTAAGGTGTCTTTACGATATCGTAAATAAGTTGTATGATCTGACGATGTCTTTACGATATCGCAAAGACACCGAAACGACATGGACATAGAATGTCGTAAAGTTGTCGCAACGATGTCGTAAAGACGTTGCTAAATTTTGTGCCTACTGGGGTGTGTATCACACCTGTGTGAATGCTTAAAGGTGTGAATACTTCACGCTTCTGTAAAGATTTCTTAAATATCTAAGTGTTCCGAGAGTTCCTCAAAGAGTTCTCTTAAGACTTTCAGCGCTGCAATCTGAAGTTTCTCAGTGAATAACCCCTTGTATATAGAGTTGACATTTTTTCCTCATAATGACATATACAATCCATCTTGAGGTTATTGCAACTAGTTTATCCGCAGGATATATGTGCAGACATGTACTTGGCAGGAAGAGACCTGCACTTAACACGAAGAGGTAGGTCCGCTAGAGAAGAAGACCTGATCGAAGAATGAGGTTTGGAAGGTTGAAAATATTTGGCAGGAGATTTTTGTTTGCCAGAAGAAGAAGAAGAAGAAGAAGAAGAAGAAGAAAAATATGGGCGGAAAAGAGGAACATACGAATAGGGGCGCCAGTAGGCAAACATTGGTACTATGAACTGAAATCACTGGTCCTACAATGATAACAAATCCAAACACAGTAATTATTTTTTCAGATAACATTAAAATAAAATGATCGTCTGCAGCCAACTTTTTAAAATCTTTTTTTTGTCCGCGGATTTCTACAATTTCCAAATAATAGCATTCAAGTTTACAGAATAATTATTGTCAAAAATGTTCTCCAACAATCTTGTTCAAATCATTGTAATCTCTGTATTAAAAAGTTTGTTTATCATTCGATTATAACGTATTTCTTTAATCTTAAATTATTTTTTTCCAAACTTAAATAATGTTTGTACATTGGTGGGTTCTATATACCCACCAAGTTTGTTAAAGATAACTCATACATTGACTGAGATATTCACTTATAGAGGTAATAATATCCGACCGCGAATCTTTATTACAATTAGTTCATGTTTATTTAAACACAATTATTACACACTTATAATTTTTACTACGCATATCATTTACACAACTAACGCAATTAAGAATCTTAAATGTTGTAAGGGTATGAACCTACGTAAGTTTATAATCCTGGCGAACACCTTTTAGTTTTAAGGGGTAGCCTATAATAAAAATAATATCTTTAATTTAAAAAACTGAAAAAGCGATTCTCAGATACTTTTGTGTTGTATTGAATTACTAAAAGTTCGATTTAAAAATATTATTATGTTTCGAGAAACTAGAGAGGGAAGTTTTTTATTTGGCTCGACGAGCACATTTTTTCAACATTAGACGGTGTTTTTAAATTCAATTCTCAATTTATAGAAAAAGTGAGAACTTCATTTCTAGCTATTAAGTTGCTGAATTGATAAAAGAAAAGTTTGATGGATTGATAAATTAGATTCTTAAATATTTGTTTAATAAATAAATTTCCACATTAACTCAATGTACTTTCTGGTTCTTAAATTTAGACAAATTTATAGACTATTTGAAAACTTAGGGCTTGACTAGGATAGATTCCACTTGTGAAAAAGAATAAAACTTTTTTGTGTTGTTTTTGGCACGAAGTTATACCAGTATTAGCGAAAATATTTCGATTTTTCAAATTAGAGCTGTAAAGAATGTTTAAAATATTAGAGGTTTATTTAGTGTGTGTTCCACATGCGCTAGAGGGATACGACTTTTTTTAAATTCTTGTGACATGAAATGCTACTATTGTCAGTGAAATATTTTTACTTTTCAAGTTAGGGTCTTATCACAGATTTGTTTTAAATTTAGGTGTTGATTTATAGAGTTTCACATGCGCAAAACGTAGTAATTTCACAAGTAAATTCATTTTTCTATATCATTGACCTTACATATTAGAGATATTGGACAACCATAAATAAAATGTTTGATACATCTATAGTTAACTAATTTCAATAAATTATTTTCTTCGACTGTGGAATTTTTTCCTTATTATAACATACAGTAATTTTGTTAAAGAAATATTTTTGTAAAGAAACGAAACAAAAATTTTTACATTTTTTTTCGTAAAAGACTGGCTGGCGCATTGCTGAAAGATTGAAGCTTTGGAAACCATGTAATATATTGACTTTTATTATTATTTTTATTGACACACCATGTGTAACATTTCAAGATGATTTCGCATCGTCAATACGTTTATTTTTCTTTAAATTAAATTAATGATCTGTGGAGGGGTATGTTTTACATGCTGTACTCTATAATTTAAAAAAATTGGGTTGTTTACCCCTACAGGAGTGTCCAGGGTTTCATCTCGTGTCAATGGTGTAGTAATGCCGCTTTTCATGTTTATTTTTGCACGTCCTCTATAATTAATGCGTGAGTTATATCTATATATTCCAGCAAGAGTTTTAGTTCTGTTAAATATCGCAAAGACGTCACCATCGCATGTTGATAATACAGTTTGTTCTTCGGTTGGCATAGGCCCAAAGCCGTTCCGTCCTTTGGCGATTCTCATTGCCTTATTTACAGGAAAGGTGTATTTTCGAAGTTCGAATACTCGGTCTGGATTTCTAATTGAAGTGAACTGAATAAATTTCAGTTCGTCAAGTCCATATATAGATCGGTCAAAAGAAGGAATCCTGGTAGGTGGATCAAGGCATCTGGCAGGAGGCGCCTTGGACCTGGCAGGAAGAGGTGGCTCAACAGGAGGAGAAAGCCTGATTATAGAATGAGGTTTGCAAGATTGAAGAGACTTGTCAGGAGAATTTTGTTTGTCAGGAGAGGATGGGCGGCCTCGAGGAGCATAAGGAATAGGAGCACCATTAGGCAAACATTCAAACTGTGAACTTAAATCTGCAAAAAGCAACAGAGGATTAATTTGACTTAATATGTACACGGAGACAAATTTCGGGGAATTAATATATGGCACTGTTCTTTGATCTAATTGCGCTATGCTTTTAGATCATAGAATCCGAGACTTTAAAGCTCGTAAAATTGTAGCTTTGAAATTATGCGTTTCCGTAAACTAATCTCTTGAAATTTCTCTCCGTGTTGATATATAATATACAATTTTTGTAGCAAAATTGCGAGAAAAGGCTAACGATATACAGTCAAGATTTCCATATAATGGGCTGTTATACCAAATTCTCGCGTTCAGTCACCTCGTTCTCAGCCTTCCCAGAACTGCTGCCTCCCTCAGTTTCTCAGGAGAGCCAGAGAGCCGAAACCAGTCTAAGGCTATTTGAAGACAACCCCCGACACTTGACTGAAAGCGAGAGTTTGGTGAATAACTAAAATAAAGAATTGTATTGTTATTTAACATAGCTTCGCAATTTATGATATGGATATTCCGTTTTCTTTGAAAAGATTTAGTGGCAGAAAGAACGGCGTTCTTATATGTTTAGATTTTACTTCTAGGCAGTTAACTTTTTTCGAAAAGTCTAGAGGTTGGAAAATAATAACAATTGGAATAGATTGCGGATTACTTTGGATAAATTGTTAAATGCAGAAAGCTCAGAAAAGTGTTCAAAATTATACATATATTATAGTATTGTATTCACCAATATATTTTAAAATAACCATCAAGGTGAGGAGCCCAGTATAAACGATCCCCATTTTTGGCACTTTTACAAAAAACTGATGAATGCTTGAATCCAGAATTTGATTAACAATGTACGTATGGAATATTCGAGCGTTTTATTGGAGTTATATGGTATCTTTATCTTTGTCTATTGGATTATAGACGTCAAAATTGTTATTTATAGATAATAATATTTATATTTGATAAAAGACAAACCTTAAGTTTTCTTATAATGAAGAAACCTAAGCTTTTCTTTAAATCAATCCTTCAAATCAAGTGTGAATTTAAGTTTCTAAAATATGAATAATATTTAATTAATTGAAGAATCAAACAATAAAACTACTTAAAATTGAAAAGTGCTTAACTAAAAATATTTAAATAACAAGAGTAACAATTTATGGAGACGGTTAGAATCACTGCTCGGTTTAACATAAATAAGTTCCAAACTAAGAAAAAATAATAAAACGTTAATGGCTTCAAGAATAAATAAGAATACATTTATATCTCAAATCAGGTATTAGTTAATCTGATTTGATGTAATTATTATTCTTTGTCCACGAATCTTTAAAAAATACAAAATTTTCAGAACTTTGAAGTAGAATTAGGCAATATATTTTCAATAATTATAATATTTATAAAAGGATAACATTTAAAGCGGGAAACGACTTGGAATTTAGAAATAAAAATTCGATAACACCTTGGTATAAGGAATCAACCCCAAAGCTTTAGAGCTTGATTTTGGGATGTCCCAATCGATACCAAATTTGGCGACGTCTTTACGACATAGTAACGACATCTTTGCGACAACTTTACGATATCCTATGTCCATGTCGTTTCGTTGTCTTTACGATATTGTAAAGACATCGTCAGATCATACGACTTATTTACGATATCGTAAAGACACCTTAACGACATTGACATAGGATGTCGTAAAGTTGTCGTAAAGATGTCGTAACGATGTCTTAAAGACGTCGCAAGACTTTGTACCCACTGGGGTGTTTCACATGCGCGAGAGGCATTTAACTTTCTAAAATATTTTTGAAATGCACTGCTACCTTTATCAGCTAAAGAATTTTCAGTTTTTCAATTAGTGTCTTTTTTCAGAATTCTTAAACCCGCAAATGGCGTTACCGCTTTGTATGTTTATTTTTTTCGTCCTTTCTGTCAAATTCAAGGACTATGTGTGTATATTACAGCAACAGTATTTACTACTTTCCATTATTGCAAAGACAAAGCAACTGAATCTTGATAATACAATTTGTTCTTGGGTTGACGTAAGCCAAGAGTGATGTGGTTTTGTCATTACAGTCCAGGCATCTCATACGAAAAAAGGTCTTTTTACCGTATTAAGTAGGTAATGTGCTTTTTTTTGCTAGAGCAATTTATTCAGGGGTTCTGAATAGAATTCTCAGTTCTCTGGAAATGACACTCTTGCGCCTAGGAGATATTTTTGAAAAAAGTTCCAAAAATTGTGTTTGCGTAGACTGACCCGCCCCATTGCATTTTAGAGCAAAATATTCAACACCAAAATGAAACAAGTGGAAATTATGAAAAATGTGAGGTAAAAAAAGCTTTTATCTACAATAGTTGCCGAGTTCTGGTCCTTCAAAGAACCCGGATTTTTTGGAAAAAGAGGCGAAAAACCCAATTTTGAAGTTTGCATCTGTATTCTGGAACCTGTTAATTTTACTAAAAAAATTAGAAGTTAAATTGAAGTTGAAGTAATTTCTAGTTATTCTAAAAAAATACAATGATTTATCCCTTATAGTTCATCAGTTATAGTCTCACAAAGTTGAACGCTTTTGACTTATTCTTCAGGGCAAATTACTCGTGTTCCGTTTTTTCAAAATACTTGACTTCTAGAATATATGTTTTAGAAAATTAATGAAAAAATAGAAATTAACTCACTTAGATTGTTTATTTAATACTTATAAAAAAATTAAATTAAAGGGATCAGTTTTATAACGTTATATCATTTTATGTTAAGAATTCCAAAAATTGAAAGATTATTTTGTAAAGAACTTTGTATTTTTCATTATCCTTCAATCACCGCTTACAGATAATCGCGAAGTCATTGTGGAATCCCATAGAGGCTGTGCAAAAACCTCGAAACACGAAGTTCAAACGAGCCGAGTCGAGCTTGTTAGCTTCCGAGTTGAGTCGAGTCGAGATCGAGCTTTCCAGAAAGCTCGAAACTTTATGAGTACTCGAATGTCTTTAAGAACTCGAAACTTTCGAGAACACGTATGAATTCAAGAACACAAAACTTTAGAGAACTCGGATATCTTCGAGAACTCGAAACTTTTGAGTACTTGAATGTCTTCGAGAACTCGAAACCTTTCGAATCCTTTCGAGATACTCGAAAGTTTCGGGCTGTTCGAAAGATTCAGGTTCTCGAAACTTTTGAAATTAACAAGAATTTTTTTAAACCCGATACTCAGAGGTTTTTCGGATTGCTAACAGCGATTTTAAAATAAAAATTCAAGAATTTTTATCCTAAATAGTAACCAAATTTTGGAAAAATTAACAATATAACCCAGTTTCCTCGAGGTATATTCCTAGGGTTTTACATTTCCATTGATAAGAGTGTAATATAATCTTCCAAATTTTCGGTCTCTGATTTTTAAGAGATCTTTACGTTTCGGCACTCACAGAGTCGGAAAATCATAACATTTTGTCGGCCAATATTAAGAAACTTAGAGCATTTTCAATATTTGACAAAAAAATTTTAATCTTAGAAATTTTTGTCAAACTTTCTTATAGATGAGTAGAAGACTTGCAAATTATCCAAAGAAAATTTCAATTTCGATGAAAATTAGAAACGTTATATATTTTTGAAAACTTTGAAAATACTAAAAAAATAGAAGAAAAAATTGTTTTTCTGATAGACTAGGAAATTTCATTAAAAGTTTTTCACTAGATATCAAATATATTTAACAACTATCTCAGTTAATTTTTTCGATTAGAGAAAAGTACTTGCAAATTATCCTTTTGACATTTCTAATTTCGACAGAAATTAATAAAGTTATATGCTTTTCAACATTTAAAAAATTTTTTAAAAATGGAGAAAAACTTTTTTCCATAGATTAAGAACTGCAAATTCAAATTTCTTCTAGATATAAAATATATTTCGAAACTATTCTGATGAAATTTGTCAATTAGTCTCAAATTCAAAAATTTAGATCACTTTCAAAGAAGGGTGCATAGTGCCAGATCATGTCCATGCGTCCTAGGCGCGCTCAAAGTTGGCGCGAAGCGCCGCACGCACACCGAGTAAAAAGAATGTGTCGCAAAGAGGGCATATTTTTTTTTTGTATCAGATATTTAAATATTGCTGAAACTATGTAAGATAATCAATTTATACAAATTTGGCTTAGTGATTCGCAACAAAAAGGCAAGTGTCAATACATTTATTGCTGAAACTTTATATTTATTTATTTAGCATAAAATACCGAAATATTTTAACCTTTAACATACAGTAGAACCTCGATTATCCAGCCTTTGATTATCCGAGGCGTCGTGTTATCCGAAGCAACAGAACTCATCCAAGCACTCCGCATTAACCGAGGTGTATGCTCGGATAATAGGAGAATCATTAATAAAACAGATAAAGCTGCTAACCCTAATTCTGAATGTGCGCAGTTGTTTTCAATTATTAATAAATTAATAAATTAATAAAGATAAATCCACATTCGTGAGTTATTTTCTTTTATTTTCTAAATGTTTATATTTATTTTTCTATTTAAAATAAATAAAAAATATATCAAAAATAGATAACTCTTCCGAAATTTGTACCTCTTCCGTATTATCCGAGTATTCGCTTATCCAAAGTATCTCCTACTGACATTACCTCGGATAATAAAGGTTATACTGTATTTAAAGATTTACGTTTATACTTACTGCTTAAAAACTATATAAATTCCGGAATTTTTATAATTTTCAAGCAATAAGTGTATATGTCGATCTCTAAACATGTTAAAAGATAAATGATTTCGGTAATCAATGTTTAATCAATAAATATGAAATTTTAACGATAAATTTACTGACACTCACCTTTTTGTTGCAAATCACAAAAACAAATTGTTAAACATAAATTTTCGTACATAATTTCAGAAACTTTTACATTATCTGATAAAAAATCAAAAAATCATGAGTCTGAGACTTACGGCAACCGGTTAGTATAATAAGGTATTCACTGTTTTGTAAAGGGTTAGGCCCACTTTAAACTTAGAGGATCGACAGAAGCCTGTTTCCAACCGAACCTTTGATATTTTTCAAAGGGTTTGATTCGGACCGAACCTTTTAGAAAATTTGAATGTTTGGTTCAAATCCTAACCCTCCCAGAATCCCTTGTTATTGGAACGAAGTTTAAAGGTTCTGATCACTAAATATAATAGATTTTTTCCAAATTTAGTCGCCATTTCGGATCTCTAGTATGCTAAGTCATGGAAACCTGTCAGTTTATAAAATTCTTCATTCGTCAATTTATTGAAATTCTCACAAATTTAGTCGCCGGTTTGATTTAAAAATCTTGAATTGTTACTTTTTATTTTGAAATCATTGTTAGAAATTTCAAAAAACTCCTAGTACTGAGTTTGAAGAAATTTTGATTGATTTCAAGAGCTTCGAGACCCCGAAACTTTCGAGCAACTCGAATGTCTTCAAAAACTAGAAACTATCGAGTACGGGAATTTCTTCGAGAACTCAAAACTTTCAAGCACTCGAATTTGAGATCTCGAAACTTTTGAGAACCCGAAACCTTTAGGTACTCGAAGTATTGAGAAGGATCATTTTTTCGATTTTGATAACGCGAGAATTCTTGCGAATGAATGTCACTATCGCAAACGTCTGATGTTGGAAATGTGCCATATTACTGGTAATGAGAATGCTGTCAATTTAAGAACCGACGTGGAAAAACTTTCGAAAATTTACTATCCTGTTGTAAAGCGAAACAAATTTTGAGAACACGTGGTCACTACGGTTGTCGCCTCCTAAAGGGAACCGGCAATCGGTCATCTCAATTTTCAGGTAGAATTACAGCCACAGCCCTTTTAATAATTAAAGCACCGTTCCTTTGAACCCCGTAAGTTGTAAAATTGGAGGACCTCTGTGAATACTGTTTCAGTTTTCTTCGTGATTCGAAGCGGAGAGGATGTCTCTGATTTTATTTATGTCGAAAACTCTCCTTTTTATAATTACAGAAATTTTGTTTCATAAAAATTATCAATCGTTGATTTTGTGTTTCTTTCCATTAACTTCATCTCAAACTCTAAGTGTGTGTCTTTGTGCAACGTTTTTGTGATTTTTGTGTTTGTGGGATTACGAAGTGATTTACTTCCCCGCGATCACCTCATCCTTCTGCGACGGAACGGGACGACCTCACAGAGCGGAAGTTGACGGTGAAAGAGAGAGAGAGGAGCTGCACGACGTATAAAACTAAGTTTATGCATGAAAACACCTTTTTTACCAAATACTGAATGCCAAAATTTAATTTTAATTTCATTTAAATCTTATATGTTCAAACTTTACATCTGGCAATACTTAAGCGTGAATGGCTTTAAGTATACTTGATAAGCTTTGTAAAAAGCAATTTCTTTTTTATCTTTGTAAGTACATCGGCAGTTTCTCGAGGTTCCAATTTTAGAGCATTGCTTTTTCCGAGAAAATCGGTTACCTCGCTCGACTTCCCTCGGCTCCCAAAAGATTTTTCCTGTCCTACTCGATTAATCTTTTGTTTTGATCATGTCGGATCGTCTAGTCACCGACTTATTTTGAATGTTGATGTTTTGGAAACAAGGCTGGATTTTTTTTCTCAGAAAAAATGTCCTTCGGTATCTTACTGCATAGATACTACACGGTTTATAATTAACCCGACAGTACTGAGTAAGTAATTAACCCGCTGCTGAGCCTAGCAGTGGATGCGAATGTTAACATTCTATTAGTAAAAATAAATAAAAATAAGAAGATTCCAAGCAATGAAAAGCCAATCAGGTTTCTAACCATAATAATTGAGACATTTTAAATATATATTTTAGACTATTTTCTTTTGGGTAGGATAAGCTTATTTTAATTTTAGGTATACTCATGTAAGAATACTGTCATTTGCAGGTCTCAATAAAAAACGATTTATTGTTTGCCTCATAGAAAAATTATAAAAGGTAAATTATTATAAACCTGCACTAATTTTCCTTAAACACTATTTTCGTGAGTGAACGAAATGAAATATTTCTTATTTTGTACGAAAAATACTGGATAGGACATTACCGAAAGATCAGAGCGCTAGGAAATATTTTAAATTGACATGTTATTATTATTTTTAACTGCAAGTTACTTGTAGCATTGCAAGAAGACGTCAGATAACAAGCAATTTTATATTTAATTTTACTTTTTTTTAATCAATTGGAGAATTGTCGTTTGCAAGATATACTGTAAAATGATTCGAGATCAGGCGCTGGACGCCTACTGGAATTTCCTTGATTTCAATCGGGGTCAATGGAGTAATCGTGCTGTTTACCATGTTTATTTTTGCCCGTGCTTCATGTGTAACGGAAGGATTATATGCATATATTCCACTAAGAAACTCACTATTCTCCAATATTGCAAAGACGTCGCCACCTAATGTTGCTAAAACAATTTTTTCTTGGGATGATATGAGCCTATAGATACCGCGTCCTGCCATTATTTTAATACTTTTATTAGCAGGAAAAGTGTATCTTTGGAATTTGAATGGCTGGTTTGGATTTCTCTTGGGAATAAGTCGAATAAATTTAAGTTGGTCGAGCTGATATCCAAGTACGTGATTCAATTGATGGCCAGGGGGAGACCTGGACCTGGTACGAATAGGAAGCTCGGTAGGAGGAAGAGACCTGTCAGGAGAAAGTTGTCTGTCAGAAGAAGAAGAAGATGGTCCGACACGAGGAACACGAGGAATAGGGGCACCATTAGGCAAATATTCGAACTGTAAACTTAAATCTGCAAGAAACAACAGCCAATTATTATTTTCCAAAGTATGTTGGCGCATCATTAACCCTCTGTACCAAAACTGTGAGAAAAGACTGAGAACATTGAGGAAATATTGCCCTAAGAATTTTTTTCATAAAATATAATCCGCATGTATACAGAAATGTAGAAGAATTCTAAGAGAACAGAAAGAACTTTGTTTGAATGAGTTCAGATCAAAATATTAATTTCAGACTACAATTTTATGGTGATTGTAGTATTATACTGACCAATAGATTGAAGGATGGCCATCCAGGTGAATACCAGTGTATAAACGATTCCCATTTTTTGCAATTAAGGGAAAAACTGACTATTGCGCTGATGGAAAATTTGTATTACAGTATTACAAGCGATTATTATAGCGTTTAATTAGAATGTATTATGTATCATAAAGTCGCTATCTCGCAGATGTCATTAGCATCAAGGTTCTGGTTCTGATGAAGTCATATTTATATTTTATAAATCAATCCGAAAAAAGAAGCTTGGTTACTTCAACCGAGGCTATTTTGGTTAAAATAAACGTTAAGTATATTTTTAAGGATAAGAGCAGAAATCTAATATTTTCTTTTAAAGCAAAATAAAACCAAAAGATGTTCTTTATTAAAATTTAAAAATGTTTGAAACCTTTAACTCAAAATTGTTTTACTTTTCTGAAATCAAGTTGAAAATGATTGTAATTCGGTTTTTTGTTCCTAATTTGTTAATTATGAATATAAAAAAAGATTCCTACGGTTTTCGGTGCATAGGCAATTTCAAATAAATACTGTTTTTAAATTAAAATTAATTCTTGAAAAAAGATCCTACTCCATCTTCACTTCATTGGAAAAGCACCTGACCGGAAATCAGAAGTTTTGTGGTTCGTTTCCCAATGCTGTGAAGTTGGAGTAGGATCTTTTTTCAAGAAATAATTTTAATTTAAAAATATTATTTTCCATCTAGTTTTATTAAGACATTAAGCATTTTCTGTTATTGAGGATTCTTAACTTGATCGATATTGTGTAGATTTTCTGCCTTTATGGTTTGGAGCGTTGATCTACTGTCGGTAAGGTACAATCTCTGATGGTATAGCAGATAAATTAAAAAATTTTTAAATAAATACCGTTTGATATTCAATAATTTATAGATTATAAATTGTACATTGAATTCCAATAATATTTAATTGAAGATTAAAAAAAACATTACTATTTAAAATTTAAAAGTGCTTAACTAATGATTTTTATTTAGCAAATATAAAAATGTATGAAGACAGTCGAACTCTCGAGATACGTTAAAAACATGTCATCCATAACCATGTTAAAATTACGAAGATAAGAACTTTTTAAACCTATTTTAATATAATTTATTTTAACAACTAGAATTAATATTTTAATACATACCGAATTCAATTTTTTCATCTTTAGGAAATAATAGTTTAGTGGCGTGCAAGCGCGCGTGTATTTACTGTTTGATTTAATATAAATATGCTCCAAATTTAAAAATTTTAAAACTTAAATGGCCTCAAGATTAACTAATATCCATTAGCGTAGAGTTATAAAATTTATTTAATATACCTTAAAAAAACCTGGAAATGACTTGGAATTTGGAAATAAAAATCCTGTGACGCCTTGGCATAAGAAATCAACCCCTAAAATTCAAGGATTGATTTCGGGATGTGTTCTAAATGCGCTAGATGGATCAAACTTTATAAACTTTTGACACGTACCTTTATCAGCTAATGCATTTGGAATTATTAAATGAGGGTCTTTGTACAGAATTATTATTGTGGGTTCCTCATGCACTAGAGAGATGATACTTTTTGGCGCTGTTTTGTTATACGCGCTTTAAACGTTCTAAATAGAGAAACTGGTTAAAGTTCCGACTGTCGCTGCGAGAGGGCAGCGGCGCTTGGGCTCTCCCGTCTTCGTCTCGCTGCTCCGTTTTTCTCTTGCGGTAGCTACTGTGTACACTGAATCCAAAAAATATAATACTTTCGTATATATATCAAGTTCTTCTTTCTCAACCTGAACCTAGCAGCAGAAACAACATTGATCATAGAGAGCTGTATTCAGCAAAGAACGGATGTGAATTGCTGCGTCGAGTAAGAGAAAGAAAAGGATACACAATCGATAGCACGTTGAGCTGCGCAGATAAAGAAACCCATTAGGCGTGCATTTATTGTGGACAACATTATAATCATGTAAGAAACATTGTTAATGCATATTTAATATGGTCAAGCATTTCTCCCGAAAAAAGAGTGTCTGAATAGAGTCTGTATAGTTTTACAAAAATACAGTGAACAAACACGTGGTCGATAGTTCTCTCGTCCGAAATCTATGAGCAAAAATAAGAGGCATTTTCTTATGCTAATCTTGCAACAATTAAAAACATGTGGTCGAGCGAACTTCCACTTAAAAAGAACTTTTGGATTGTTCGAACTATTTTCATATCTCTCATGTACAAGCAAAAATCTACTATAATTAAGAAACACGCGGTCGAGCGGTTTGCTGCTTTCGGCATGTTATAATCATGCATTCATCGCAACAAAGAAATACGAGAATGTATGGCCAAATTAAAAATAAGAGAGGTAAAGGGGGAGGGGCGGGCGGAAGCCGACTGGGACACTTTTTCTCTTAATCATTTTTAGGTTTTTGGGACTTGAAAACTTAGCGCCTCTTGCGCTCATTTTGACGAGCTAACGTATGCGTTTTTACGGGCAGTAAACAATCTTTTAGCCGTACAAGGAGCATTATGTGACGTTCTCCAGGGTTGCGCTTCTTTCATCCTCCACATACCAGCACAAGACTAAATTATAGAAGCGCTATAAGTACGTCTGAAAATGTTGGAAAATTAGTGGTCAGCCACGTCAGGAAATCATTTAGTGCTCATTCATCTACTTCTAAACGAAAATTGCAGCTTTAAAAACATGTATTCTGCGTCAAATGCACTTGTCAATTTCGCAGCCGACGCTGTGCCCCAATTTGTCTATATACACAAAGAGGTTCGTCTACCGACCATCGAGATGCTCTTTTTTCCACCTTGGATCGTCATGGCAGTCAGTTGGGAATCTGATGACGTTCGATTAAATTCTGGGATGACTATTTTGTCTCAATAGAAACGATTAGCATCGACCCGGTCGTGCGAAGAGCGTGGGAGGATGAATTCGAGCGCTCTGAAATATATATGGATATATCAGACGATGATTAAGCTACATATGACATGTTGATGCAATTTTTACAACAACGATGCCATACCCTTACCTCTGCTGAAGGCTTCAGATAGTCGAGAAGTAGCCTATCTGTCACTGGCGGGTTTAGACTACCGAGAAGTGCCGTCCCACCGAGTCACCTTTATTCTCCTTTAACAGCTGCGTTTCTTCAACAACATAACTATCGATCTCTAGACATTCGAGCTAGACCTGCACCATGCGAGCACTGTCATGTAGCACACTACATTGGTCGTCGCGGCAATTTTATACGCTTGAGTCCCACAGAACGTTGGAACTTTGTTACACGAACTCTGCTCCGCGTCAACTGCTGATGGCTAGGACATGACGTGGGTATATGTCCTTTCCACGTATGCGTATAATTTGCCAAAGCCATCACCACACTGTGCTGCATACATCTGATATTAAGCGACAAGTAGCTGATCCAACGTCACAGACCCCTGCCTAAAAAACAAGAACTAAATCATTCAACTGCGACACTGCAACTTCTTCATCAAATTTGTCTCGTTTCTGATTTACAATTCTGTCTATGACCATGGTGAGATTGAGCAGTGAAACTAGTTAACCAATTGCGGTTAGGGCATTGTTGCGTTTATGCTCCTAGGTTACGCTCACCTCTATCAGCCTTGTTTGGTCATTGAGAGCATCTTTAAACAAATTCGCCATTTCAATTTGTAGGAGGGCAGAAAGGGCAATGGATCACGCTAGTGAAGCTTTCCATTAAGGCATTAAGGTCATGAAACTTACCTGATCCGAAGATTTTTTGAAAATCGGCCTCCGAGTTAGAATGTGAACAAATCTTTGCTTTCCATCAAAGAATTTCTGATGGACATTAATACATAGCTGACAACATCAATCTTGAGCACATGAGACCATTATCGAAGCATAATTTGGAAACAATTAAACGTTCTATGCCCTACATTTCTCACTATGGCATTTGGCGCAGAAGTGACCATGGTTAACGGCGTCGAGTTCAATAATCTATTCAATAAAGTTCAAGATCTACTTTGTCAGGCTACATCTTAAATGATGTCCGTCACGCTGGGCAGAAATTACAAAAAAATAAAATAAAGTACGTAAAGGTCGCCTTTTGTGCTGTTATTTGTGAAATGTATCGACAAACGTTAATCGATCCGCAAGACGTACATTTACAACGAAAAGTTTGAAATACAAACGTAACCCGGCCTGTGGTGCATTTACAACTTCCTAACATCAGGTATGGCGAGTCATGTTCGCCATATCTGTCTTATCGACTGGCATCTGAAGTGCTTCGGAAGGACCACCTTGTCAATGAGGTGCTGACCGGAAGTGATAAGCTTCAATAGAAAAATTTCTTTGTGATTAATTTACCCAACTATTACAAGCCGGAGGCTTTCTCCTTAGAAAGTAGGTAGCCAATCAACCTGAGATATTGGAAGATCTTCCTGAGACCGATCGACTTCGTCCCACGTGACATCAACTTTGTAGTAACGGTCTAGTCAGCGAACTAATTGTTTTTTGGGATCCTAAAAATGATTGCCTCTGTTTAACCTCAAATATACTCATCTGGTCAAACGACTATCTTGATCGCTAAACTAGTCATGCAGGACTTATGGGGACCTGGTCTCGAATGGGATGAGATCTTACCTTTATCTTATCGAAAACGCTGATTTGATATTACCGCTAGTCTGACGATCTGAACGATATGAAAATTTCACGATAAATTGGAGCAAGCCTCGAACATGGGTCTTAACTATACACCTTCTCTGGAGCAGGTCTCTGAATCAATGAATCAATGAATATACCACGCATAACGATTCCTCGTTTGAAACTGACTAATATCTTGAATTCACTTGTATCGGAATTAAAAGACCCAATCGTGATTTGCATTGCTTGGGAGGATTCTTAAATTGTCTTTCATTGGATTCATTCAAACGGACCTACCGGTAATGCCTTGGTCCATCATTACGTGGAGTATATTCAGAAAACTTTAACGGTCTCGGCATGATGCCACGTCCTAATTAATTCAATACAGCAGATCTAGCATGAAGTATTGTACTATACAGATATTGTTTGAGCAACTTTGGTAGAATAGTCCCAATTGGCCGTGACAGTCTAAGAACCACTGACCTTCTCCACCAACTTTCATGTAAGCTTTCAATTTGGACTCAAAAGAGATAGTAATAACTTGCTAAGTGAATAGCAATTTCACTGTAGAGTATTTGTGACGATACTAAAATTTGGAAAGGTTTCTGCGTCTAACAGCCTGCATTCTACGTTAGCGCAAGATTCGCCAAAGAGCTATCAACCCTGAGCTCGCCACCAAACACATCAATAAAAATGCAGTTAACACGGAATTTCTAATCTCCGTAAGACTCAGTCGGGCACTACGGTTATCTGAGAAAATGAATCGATTACAATCACCAAATCCACGGACAGCCAAGTCTCCGTTAAAGGGACTCAATACTTTTCCAGACTCAGATAAATTGTTGCGGATAGGAGGGCGCCTACAAAACTTCCACTTGACTTTTTTCCGAAATGCATCGACCCATAGTGGATGGTCGCTGCTCGATCTCAAAAATTATCATTACCTGAGCTCTTTTGGCTCCGTTGCCCTCAGCTTGAGTTTTCCCCAGTCGACCACTTTCATGCTATAGACTGGATTATGCAGGGCCCTTTAACATCCTTTCAGGTAGAGCTGCATTTTGAGTTAGTTGAAGATACGCCAAATGGCAGATTGATCGGAGCATTAACACGCTTTTTCAGCCTCCGCGGAAAACTTGCAGATATGTAAAGCGATAACGGCACCTATCTTCGTCTAGCTGGCCGTGAACTGCAAGAAGCATTTAGGCAAGCTAAAGTCGACTGGAAACCAGTTTCAGGCACGATTGCCACTCACAAAAACACTTGGCATCTTATATCTACCAGAATACCTCACTGGGATGTCCTCTGGGAGACCGGGGTGAGTTTGGCGAAGAAGCATCTGAAACGGATCATTGGACCACGAAATATTATTTATAAACAGTTTAACACGTTACTTGCCAGCATTGAAGTGGTGTTAAATAATCGTCCACTCATCCTTTTAGCTGAGGATCCCAAAGATTTGGATGGGTTAACTCCCGGACACTTTACAGTAGAAGGACTTTTGATTTTTATACCTGTAAACAAGATAGTGGAGAAAGATATAAACAAATTGATGCTCTCCCTTAATGGAAAATGGCCTTCAACTCGAATTCTCAAAACTCATTCTGGACGAGACGGGCCTGTTCGTATGGCTACGATCCCGAATGCGACCGATGAATATAAACGACCCGTCACTAGGCTGGCTCCAGTACCCGTCGAGGTCAAATCCTGAAACCGCTTCCTCCACGGCAGGCATTCTGTAGACTTCGTTCAAGGAACAAACCGGGCGGTATATTGAAATTCAGACTGTCGCTGCGAGAGTGCTCCAGCGCTCGGGTTCTTTCGTTCTTTGTCTTGTTGCAACATTTTTCTCTTTCGACAGTTAGTACGCCCAAACTAGAGGTAGCGAAGAAGTATTTCTTATGAATACCAAAGTCATCTTGTAATCTCACTGAATTAAAATAAAATAATGCGTTAGTACACATATCAAGATCTTCTTTCTCAACCTGACCCTCGCAAAAAAAACGACAGAGCTTAACCAAAAATTACGAAATAACATATTCTCGATTAGGTTGATTTCCTCTTCTAATAGACAATAATTTCCGCAGATATAGCATGCAGAATAACATACAAATCCAGTTAACGGAAAATCTGGAGCTTATTGCAGCTTCTAGCTCCAGGTCTATTTGCTGTCTTTGTCACTTTCACAAGTCGCTTTGGGCATCACCCTCAGGAAAAACAAGCTGGATTTATTAAACGGCCTCATTTTCTTTTTACGCTGCTGTATTAATACTGCGGATTTCCACCCAACGCTACTATATTAATTCTGCGATCCTAAGCCCCCCTACCCCTGCCTCTTTCCTAGCTCCTTTATCAACACGCCGCTTCATACCCTTCGTCCAAGCTCCACGCATCTTCTCTCTTTCTCTCGTGACATTGCCTTCCTCTTTGCTAAAGTGCACGCGCTATCCCTTTTTATCCCCCGAACCCCTCGAAGGGTGGCTCACATAATAAATTGAATTTGTATTGGTTGTAATGGAAATTTGACATATTTTTAAAGATAAATTAATTGTGTAGAGGAAAGCGGTTTACACCCTGTACTATAAAATGAAATTAAATTGGCCGAGTATCCTTTACTGGAGTTACCCTGATACCATCTGGGCTCCAGTAGGTAGTCGCGGCTTATTACATGTTTACTTTTGGCCGTCCTTTCTGTCCTTTCATCAATGCTCTACAAGTTTGCAAAGGGGTCACCACCGAATGTTGATAATACAGCAAGTATATGTGTTGGCGTGAGCCCAAGCGATGCAGCTTTGTTAGTATTTTAATTGATTTATCCCGAGGTAAAGTGATTTGTAAATTTGGAATACCTGGTTTCTATTTCTACTGGAAGTAAGCCGAAATTGCGCGGAAAGTCTAAGAACATTGAGGAAAGATTGCCATGGAAAATCATCAGAAAACTGGAGTCTAATATTCAGGGAAAATAAATCGTAAATGTCAGTATTTTTTCATTTGCGAAATTCTTCCAGTTATGTAATCTTTTATATAAGATCATACCAAAAGAAACACTACGTATGTAGAAACTCCGCTAAATACCTAACAGAATTTTAATATTTTATTTATTTATGTCAATGATAATAAGCAAAGTTATCTCAGTTTGTAATCAACAGTTGACTCAGTGAAGAAACCTTAGTTGAGATCAAAGTAAAACTAAAAAATGTTCTTTACATAATTTTCAAGCTTTAAAATGCTAACAAGTTTCTATTAACATTTTTGTTACCCTTCAGAACTTAATTTGGAAATGCTCATAGTTAAGTCTTTTATTCTTACTTCGTACATTATTGCTTAAACTATTTCAAAGTAGTTGCTTTTGAAATTCAACAATTGT
Source organism: Belonocnema kinseyi (assembly GCF_010883055.1). NCBI lineage: Eukaryota > Metazoa > Arthropoda > Insecta > Hymenoptera > Cynipidae > Belonocnema > Belonocnema kinseyi. The sequence continues at coordinate 82,495,420 of NC_046664.1, read as the reverse complement.
TAGATTATCAATTGAACATGAAAATTTCAACAATTCAAATTTCAAGATACGTTAAAAACACTTGGCATTGTGATATTGCCTTTTGCAACTCTCATGGCGCATGTTATGGTAAAGTTTTAGGTAACAACATATATTCAATTCCAATCGATAACTAATTCCTGTCAATTTATTTGAAAACGATGTGCATAAACAAAAACACGTCGCCGCTCGTCGTTCGTGAGCAGTCGAGGTATATTTTGTGCGCGAATACAAGTTTGAAATCAGCCAATGAGAATCACCATTACAACAGAAACACGCAGAAACTAGATTTATTGCGAACAGAGCATATGGTTGGCTAACCAGAGGTTAAAAATTCATGGTGGAACGCGCCACAAGTTAATCAGATTAAGACGCTGATTAAAAGATAATCATGGATTTAATCACAGCTGGTGGAATTGGCGCTAAGTCTATGAATAACTGGATCATTTCACACCGTACGGCATTATTTTAGTCCTACGGTTGTCCATGGTACGTTGCGGAAGTCCGCGAATTCCGACCAATGGGAGACGAGCAAGGTAAGAATTTTCAAATATCCAGTCAAACGAGACGTTTAAGCCCTCCCTTTTTTCCTCTCTTTAGTTGGCCCAGAAGGTCCTAAACTTTATTTCGTTTATAAGTAAGCCCCCCCCCCTTCCACTCATAATTTTGAGGTTAAGTTTGCCATGTGGCCACGAGGTTTTGTAAGATTAACTGTTCAAGGTTCAAAGTTTAAGATTATTTATTTTGTGCAATTTTTTCTATATTCATAATTTGGCGATAATGTTTTTAATTATTGAATTTTGTTATTTGTGACTTGTAATATTTTACTATGGATATTGTTGATGATGTATTTCTAACCTATGTATTATTTGACCATGTATACGATTTTGTGACTTTGTGGTTGTCTGCTTCATGTCCTCGTCCTTGTAATTATTCGCCCCCCTCACACACAGAAAATTATTAGTTGTTTCCAAAAGATAAAAAAAATTAAGGATCTTTAATCCCACTTTTTCAAAACGTGTTCTTTAGAGTGAGTTATTCCCCTAAATTGCAAATTTAGTCGCATGCCCCACAACCCTATGTCTCAGAGTAGTTGCCCCCTTCTTTTTTTTGAAAATTAATAGTTGTTCCCTGAAAATGACCTCTTTGTGAGATGTGCCCTTTAGAACGATACATCTTGCAACTCGTAAATTTAGTTGTTTGCCCCACAGTCATTATGCTTATGTAGTTGCCCCCTTTTTGTATCTGATAATAATCTGTTAGTTTGTACCTCTTCATCCCATTTCACGGAAAATTAAATGCGATAAATTGAGTAAGGCTTTATTATGTAACTCCGCGAAATCATGGAAAATCGTGAGGGATAAATGTTAAATTGTTAGAAGTATTATACCCCGAAATCTTGCTTCATTTTGTTGTAATAATTTTAATACATTTGTGAAGGTCATTCTATTGTTCTAAGGTCAAGAGAATGTGATTTAATTAATTGTGACCGATATGTGCTAAATCAATCATTAGACTATCGTAAATAAATGTTAACTGTGTTATTTTGCTATATAATTCGCTATCATTTCATTCACGAGTAAGAAGCCCTTACCTTTCTGAAACCACGCCCTTTACCGGATTATCCTACTTTTGTTTTGAGCTGGCGGGAAAGTGATAGGGAAGTTCAAGTTCCGGTGCATCATAACCTCGAAATGTAATTTGTTTTAGTCAAGTTAAGTTTAGAATTTGAGTGTAAGAATTTTAGTTATGTTGATTTTTGATATTTCGCTCAGTCGTTTATGTTTTCTTAATTTTCTTTGACCCATAAAAGGTCTGGCGCCCAGCATTATTTATTAAGAGGTTATTTTGAGGTTACAGTGCTGAAGGTGCATTAATTTTCTTTGTCAAAAAGACATTAATATCACAACATTCATAAAATATTAAAATTTCGAAGATTATAACTTTTTACATATATCTTAACAAGTTGAATAAGTTAGTTAATATTAATACATTACTTCAATCGTTTCGAAAAAACAGAAAAATTTATTGCTGTAGATTTTAAACATAATTTTTGTTTTTAATATTAGAAAATAAATGCTTAGCAACATAAGCGCGCGCGTGTAATTTCTGCTTGATTTGTAATAAATAAGTTTTAAATTTAGCAATATTTGAACATGAATGGCTTCCAAAATACTTGATAAGCTTTGTGAAAAGGAAGTTCTGCATAACTCTTGTTCATTGTAGCATCGCATCATACGGAAAGGAATCATATTTTTCAGTATGGTGAAAATGACTCTTTTCTGTTTGCGCGTTCATCATGAGTTCCTCAAGGTTCCAATTTGGGAGCATTTCTATTTCTTATATTTATGAACGATGTATCACTTTCTTTGAATTGCAATCACCTGAATTATGCAGATGATGTTAAAAGGCATTTCCTAATTATGAATCTCAATTTATTTTTAAAATTTAAAGTTTATTAAATATTTTTCCACGATTGGTCAAATTTAACATGGACATAGGATGTCGTAAAGTTGTCGTAACGATGTCGTAAATATGTTGTAACGATGTCGTAAATATGTCGTAACGATGTCGGAAAGACGTCGCCAAACTTTGTGCCCACTGGGATACACAATAAATGATATACTCCACAGATATACACAATAAACGATTTATTGATCACACATTAGCGGGACATTAGTGTAGTCGCCATATAGAAAAATTATACACTGATGTCCCGCAATAGGAGTTCCCGTGATAGAAGATAAGGTGGTCCAAGAGGTTGATAGAGTGGCGCTGCTAGGCCAGTGGAACAACTCCATAAAAGCGCAGCAGTTTATGAAAAAAAACGAGGGGTATTCTCTACAGTTAATATTGTCGTCTGCTTCAGTTAGTTGCAAAAATGTTGCAGGGCATTAGCTTTAGTTCACTTTCAGTCACTTATTCAGTGTTTAGGTTATGCGCGTTACGAAACGTCAATGTCGAAAGAAAACAAGAAGAAGCGTATATCTTTCGAAGAGAAAACGTCCTCTATAGAGGGACTGCAGTGCAATAGGTAAGAATTTTCTCATGTGCAGATGTTAAGCAAAAACGATTTATTGATGGCACCTTTACAGCGTATTATAAAAATATTTAATATGGTGAACTAACCAATTTCTTTGATTTTTTACCCAGATAAAATTTTCCTGATCTAAATTAGGGTGGTTCGCTAATAGAAAAATTATAATGGGCTAATCATCGTAAAAATATAATATTTTGTCTCATAAACTATTTTTGTGCGTGAATGAATTGCCACTTTCAACATTTTTTTCTGCAAAAAAAAACGACTACGAAATTACCGAAAAATAAAAGCCTTGGGAACCATGATACATTGGCATGTTATTATTATTTGAATTCACAATTAACTTGTAACATGCTTTCAAGACGTCGGATCACTAAAAAATTTTATATTTTAGTTTTACTTTTTTTGATAATGTGGAGGATTGTCGTTTACAAGATTTACTTTAAAATAATTATAGATCGGGCGCTTGGCACCTACTGGAATTTGCTTGATTTCATCCGTTGTTAATGGGGTAATCTTGCCGCTTACCATGTTTATTTTTGCCCGTGCTTCGTGTTCAACGCAAGGACTATATACATATATTCCACTAAGAATGTCTCTATTTTCCAATATTGCAAAGACGTCACCACAAAATGTTGATAATACAATTTGTTCTTGTGTTGATATGGGCCTATATATACCTCGTCCTGCTATTATTTTAATTTTGTTATTCGCAGCAAAAGTGTATCTTTGAAATTTGAATGTCTGGACCGGATTTGCCCTAGGAATAAGACGAATGAACTCAAGTTTATTGAGCTGATAACCAAGTACGGTATAAAACGGAAGGGCACGGGGAGACCTGGACCTTTTACGAAGAGTAAGCTCGGTAGAAGGAGAAGACTTTATCGTAGACTGAGGTGTGGCAGGAGAAAGAGACCTGTTAAGAGATAGGTGTCTGTCAGAAAAGGTAGAAGAAGATGGTCTGCCACGAGGAACAACAGGAATAGGGGCACCATTAGGCAAATATTCGAACTGTAAACTTAAACCTGCAAAAAGTAATGGGCACTTATTAATCTTCAATGTGTGATGGTACATCATAAACCCGTTGTGGCAAAAGTGCGAGGAAAGGCTAAGCTCACTTATTAATTGGGTATGTTTTTTTTACAGAATGTAATCCGATTTTATACACAAATGCAGCAGAATTCTAAGAGAACAGAAAAAACTTTCAGCATTTTTATCAAACTCCCGTTTTGCAAACACACACTTTCGCCTGTAACGTCGGATAACTTGTAAATTGCAGAAAGCTAAGAAATGTGTCAAAAATTATAGATACACTATAGTATTGTATTAACCAATATATTTAAAAATAAGCGTTAAGGTAAAGACCAGAGTGTGAACGCTTCTCATTTTTGGCACATGGAGAGAAAAACTAATGAATGTGTTAAACTAAAATTTGATTAACACTATCCATAATTAATATTTGAGTATTTTATTAGAGTGTATATGATATCTTTATCGTTGTCTCATGGAAAGTTAGGCGTCATGCTTTTCCTTCTGAGATAATCATATTTATATTTCATAAAAGAGTCCAAATAAAATAGAACTAAAACATGTTCTTTATTTAATTTAAAATTGGTTAAAAACTTTTTATTTAAAATTTATTCATTTTTCAGAGTTTAATTTGAAAATGCTTGTGATTAGATCTTTATGCCTAATTCGTTCATTATAAATGTAAAATTAGATACCCACTAGGGCGTATAAAACAAAAGTTATTTGCGGGAAGTTCTAATAGCAATGAAAACTTAATTTGGGAGTCAAAAACACTCCCTTAATGTTTCATAACAAAAATTCGTGTTGCTTTCGAATCGTAGATATACCTAAAAATCTTAAAAAATAAAACATTTCTTCAAATTTGAAGCGCAACGCTTTTTTTAGATTTAAATTATCAATAAAAATAGTTCAAAGTAAGTCGATTTATACCTGTATAGCGATAATTCAATTAAAATATTTTTCAACCATCTTAATTGATAATGGGAATGTATTTGCAATATGTTGCAGCTAGAATATAAAAGGAATTTTGACATTAAAATAATTTTTATTGAATTTGAAATACAAGAAAATACTTAAAAGTGATATATTGCTTTTTATTTGACCATAAAATTAATTTTTGGTATATAAATTATCAGAAAAAATAGTTTAAAGCAAGTGACAGTTAAGATCTCGAGATACATTAAAAAACACTAAATTCATAAAAATGATAAAATGACTAAGATAAAAACTTATAAAATATATTTTAACAGCTGGAATAATTAATTTTAATACATTTCAAATATTTTTTTTTATTAAAAAATAACAACTCAACGACGTGCACACGCGCATGTATTTACTGCTCGATTCAAAACAAATAACCTACAAAGTTAAGAATCATGAAATGTGAATGGCCTCAGGATTGAATTACAAGATATTTATATTTTATATCAGATTTTAATTAGTTTAATTGCTGAAGCATTTCATGTTTTTAAATCAGTGTGATTTATGATAGGAACCACATAAATGGACATGTGCCAATGTTTCAACTTTTTGAGATGTCTTGTTATACGCGCCTTAAGCGCTATAAACAAAGGAACCCAACCGAAAATTAGCACGCAGATCCAGATAACAAGAAACGTGGAGGTTATTTCAGCTCCAAGATCCAGGGCTATTTACTGTTCATGACACTCCCACGAGTCGCTCCGGGCCTCACCTTCCGCAAGCATGATACTTGCTTCCTTCCCCTCTCTGCGAGCACTAGCATTGCTTAAATCGGTGGCTTGGAAAAGCGGCAAGCAAGTGAGAACGTGAGGCTCGTTCTATTATCTTGCATTCACGCTCCTACTTCTTTCCTAAGTCCTAGCGCAACAAGGCAGCAAAAAAGAAAGAGAAACTCGGTGAGGAATGATAAGAAAGGTGTATTTTTTCTTAGATTGTGAACCTTCTAGTGCGGAATAAAGTTTTTTAGCTACCCAAGGTGTTTTAGCTTTCCGGGGACTACATCCTAATGTAGTCGACATTGATCATTTCGTTCCCCTGCAATCTTTTCTCCCTTGCTGTTGGATTAATATCGCGGCTTTTTAATTCCAGCTGTTGGCTGAACAACTCATCTTGCTCCTCCACGCTGCTGGACTCGTAGACTCATATAGGACTCATATAGCAGCCTTCATCTCTTTTTCCATGCTGCTGAATTTATACCACAGTCTGCTTTCCTGGTTAATAGACTTATACCGCGGCCTCATTTTCTTTCCACATTGCTGCATTAATACCACATCTTTCCATCCAACGCTACTATATTACTTCTGCGGCCCTCATCCCCCCACCCACCTCTCCTGTTTCTCTTTAATCAACACGCCTCCGATCCCGTGGAAGAGTATCACAATTAATAATCAATTGTCAATCAAATTAAAAATATACTTTAAAAAAATTAAATTAAAGGAATCAGAGGTGTCTCTAAGTCACGCTATGACAGTCAGCATTTTTTTGAGAAGTCAGAAATTCACAATGTAGCTCCCTTCCATGATTCCTTTCCAAAATGTCGCTTCACAAAGACTATCCGATCCAAATTAGCAAGGTTTTAAAAATGCCCTACCTTACCTATGCATTCGTACCTTTGAGTCGGTCACAGTAAAACTTCTCGTGGCAGTTCATTATTATTGCTTGTACCGACTAGAAGTACTAAGAAATTCGGGGAAACACGTATATTCTTGCTCCTCTGCACTTGAGACATAACTAAGCTGGGCCGCGATTTTATTAATTATTAGCCATTGACGATAAAGCGGTACCAACGGACCTAAATTTCTATAAAATTCGGACAAACCGAGGTGGCATCAAATGATGGCATCATCGGATCTAATTTGACTAATTTAGTTGGCGCACCAGATAGATCTGCGAACGGACGTGAAAAACTTACGGGTCTTCAGTAGAACGGAAGAGAGAACGTGAATTTAAGTGATCTTATGACGTACATACGTGTAGTTATTCAAATTAAAAACCAGCAGAGATCGTTTCCTACTATGAAGGATGTGTCGATTCTGCAAAATCAACTTTGTGCACTCAGAATAAAAACGGCGAATTGGACCCAGTATAGTTACCTACAAAGTGTAACACTTTAATTATTGAGATTCAACGGTGATAGGGTAGCCGAAAAAGGGTAGCATCTTGAACTAATAAGATGAAAGTTACGATATCAAAAAATTAAACAGATTAATAACATTAATTTTACAGTTTGAACCTTTGGTACAATATGGTAGTTAGAGATTTTTCGGAGGTTTTAAATATTTTAAAGTTGTTATCTTTTGCGTTAAAACATAACTTTTTTTTATTTGGTTTCAAAAAAATATTGGCTCGGGTAATGACAAAAGATTGAAGCCGCCTTCTGGTACTCCAGGTCGCGCCTGCGCTAATGGTCACTGCCGTCTTCTCTGGTATATTCCCGTGCAATGTGCCCGGGACTGTGGCAATGGTGACACCGGGTTTCGGCACTGTGCGCCTTCACCCGGCAGTATACTCATCGGACCTTCAATTGGCCCGCCAGCTCCATCTTTCTAGCAGACTGCGTCCAGCTCAACGAAGGCTCGGACACCCCCCCCCCCTCTTCGATGCTCCTTTTTGTCAAGTTGATCGTAGGAGGACCACCAATGTGCTTTCCTAGGACTGCCCATAGAGCTTCCTCAACATCTAAGACTTCCGTAGTCTCCAAGGGGTCATATGAAACCAGTATTCCCCTTGGAACGAGGTGACGAACGCCACCGTTGTCTCCAAGAGCTACTGGGATAGCTGTTCATAATCGCTCTCTTTCCTGCATTGTGGCTATAAATTCTATAACCGCACACCAGGTTTTGCCGCCGGATGGCCTTGACCGAAACTCCATGATCATCTGGTTTGATACTCGCCTTAACTTCGAGGAGATCTTCGGAGACGCCTTCGAAAAAAGATGCTCTGCGGTGCACACGATAACTCGAGAATGGATTATCTGAAATAAAAAAAATAAAAAGATTTCGATAAATTAAATAAATGCCTAGGACACAATGATCTGTTTATATATATACATATATAAACGAAAACCCGAAAAATCCAAAGAACGACCTTGACTATAGTGTAACGCAGCGCGCGACATTTTGCATGCGTCTAGTCTGCTCCGCTGGAGGTGTGGTGATTTACAGCTCTGTAACTTAGCAAGTTTCGCTCCGACCGACTTAAAATTTTGAGGAAATATTTTTGAGATGTTATACTACAAGAAAATCCTTATTTTATCCCAGCAGAAGGCTTGATGGCAATAGCCTCTCTGGGAATTCTCCTCTTTCTTCGCCTCTTTGGACGACAAAGTTGTTTCTCCCGTTCTGGATCCTTTGTAGCCCTTCCCTCCGTTTGTCCTCGCCAGTTTTACGCGGCTTCTTCTTTTGTTTATTACTTGAAACCTCAGTCCATTCACCCACAATCTGGGTTTTGGACTTCTTGGGGGCCGGGTTCTTTCCAAATTTCCCTGATGAGCCCGGTATCGGCTTTCTTCCAGCACTCTTAAACAGCTGATTCTCCAAGAGATTCCGACATTTCACCTTCAGGTATACAACCTGAAGACGGAGTTGGACATTCTCGTCTACTATCTCTACGATTTTCATCTATCTAGTTCCTTCTCCGATTTCCTTAATCCATTCTAGGAGGTCCATCGAGCGTTGGTCACCCTTTACTGCCTCGTTTCTTCCTCTTGGTCCTGTGCATCTCATCATATAGTGAAAGGGCCATAGTTCTGGATGGCGTCCTCCCAGAAGAGCCCATTCTCACCAGAACTTCCATCTCCTCCATCGACGAATTCTGTGATTGCCCCCTCCCAAATCCGCCGGACCGGCGTCGACCATCGGGGCTTGCACCCAATCGGAATCGACGGTGAGATCTTTCCTTACTTGGGGTATATTGTTTTTATCAACCACCTTCATGTTTGGTTTCAATTCGGAACTCGAGGTGTTTCTCTTCGTCCCTCTTCTCTTCGTTTTTTGTCTGTCTGTCTTGATAGGCCCTATCACTAGATCTGCTACCACCAGTATAGTCGCCGAAGTAATTAGAGGGTCATTTTAAACTTTTAATTTAAAGTGGTGTTATCCCTTAGACATTAATTTGAAAATTCTCACAATCAAGTCTTTTAATCTTACTTCGTACATTACGAATGTAAAAATAGATACCAACTGTTTTTATTGCTTTCAATTAGACTATTGCAAAGTAATAGCCTTTGAAATTCAACCATTTTTATATTGTCAATTGCACATTCAAATTTTTCAAATATAAATTATGTTGAATTGAAGATTGAAAAAATATAACTATTTCAAATTTAATAGTATTTGAAAAAAAATGTTTTAACGACAAGGATTTATTAGACAAGAGTTGTCTCTTACGAATCAGCAAATAAAAAGCTTTAGAAATCTGTGATGACAATTAAGATCTCTAGTTACATTAAGAAACTTGACATCCATAAAATATTAAAATTTCGAAGATAAAAACTCTGCATCGTAAAACTAAAACTAAAAACTGAAACGTAAAACTAGCATCGTATCATACTGAAAGGCATTATATGTTTCAGTATGGTAGCAATTCCTCTTTCCCGTTTTTAATTATGTTATAATACATTTTCCAATTACGAATCTCAACTTATTCTTAAATATTAAAGTTAATTAAACTTTTTTCGACAATTGATGTAAATTGAACAATTTGAGCCTGAACCCTTTAAACTGCAAAATTGTATCGTTCTGAAATAAAAACGTAGTACCAATTCACGGATGCTACATTGAAGGCATTGAAACAAAAATAGTTGAGGTCTATACAGATATGGGCATTTCACTACAGAGTTCTTTGTTTTTCAATTCACCGATTCGGTATTGTTTTGAGTTGCAACAAAAATGAGACAACAGAGGATAAGAATGCAGCTATGTTCATATTACAGTTTCTCACTTGAAGTATTCTGATATAATAAGACAATATGTCTTATTTTGGGAATTTAACAAATGAGTTCTACAATTCAGACAAATTCCATATCAATAAAGAATGATTTTATAATTCTACTAATGAAAACACAAATTATGGAAAAATTGTTATTTACGGAAAAATTAAAAGCGTTTTTGATATTATAGATCTATTATAGTATTATATTCACCAATAGAATTAAGAATGATTATCAAGATAAAGATTAGAGCACATATAAACAATCTCCATATTTTGCAATGAGGGAAAACACTGTTAAATGCAGTTATAAAGAATTTAGTTAACAGTGTGGTGCTTCATTAAACTATTCAATATATCCTATATTCGTTATCTCTCAAATGAGGTGCCAAGCTCGTTCTTCCGAGATAATTAAATTTATATATTATGTCAGCGTGTAACCGAAATTTCAATTAATTTTCAAATCTCTTTGATATAGTATTTAAATTTTTTATTATATTATTTATTTCTAGCGAAAAGCTTACACAAATAAATTATGCATAATATTTTCAATCATTTATCATTCGCATTGGATTTTGTATTCTTTGTTATTAAAAGGAATCATCTGTGGCACTTATTTCAAAAATTATAATTCAAGATATAAAATAATGTCAAGAAATAAGGAGCCAACGTGGCTCAGACAGTATCGTGATTGTCTTATCTTCTAACACTGCAGCCTTGGCAGCTACGCTAGCTTGGTTTCGATTCCCAAAGCAGGAAGCTTAAAAAAAAAGTAAAAATTCTCTCATTTGCAGGTGTAATGATATCGAAGGACTCATTATTCGATATAAAATAAACTTATACACGCCAGGGGATTGGCGTCTTTTCATAGATTCGCCTAGAGAAAGTTTAAAAGCAGTACTATTAAATAATGAAAATAAGTACGCTCTAATTCCAGTAAGTCACAAAACTACACTGATAAATCTGATGATACTTTCCAATTACTCCTAATAAAAACAAAATACAATGTCCATAATTGGCTTATTTGTGGTGACTTCAAAATCATAAATCTTATAATATGTTTACAATCAGGAAACATTAAATACCCTTGTTTTCTTTGCCTTTGAGACAGTCGTGCAAGGGATGAACATTGGATAACGGAGAAATGGCCAGACAGATAGACAGATTAGAGTGGACAGTTGGTCAGTATAATGTTGTTTATGAAAGTCTTGTTGACAAAAAGAAAGTATTATTGTCACCACTCCATATAAAGCTAGGGTTAATAAAGCAATTTGTGAAAGCCCTAAATACCGAAGGAGAATGTTTCAATTATATCAGATCTACATTTCCGCATTTAAGTGATGCTAAAGTTAAGGAAAGTATTTTTGTTGGGCCGGATATGAGAAAACTGATCAAAGATGTTGACTTTATCAAAACCATGACATCTATTGAAAAGGATGCATGGTTGAGTTTTAAAGAAGTTGTACAGAAATTTTTAGGGAACAATCGAAATCCAAAGTTTAGAACTATTGCATCTAGTATGTTAAAGAATTTTTAAAGATTAGGTTGTTTGATGAGTATGAAATTACAGTTTCTCAAATCTCATTTGGATTATTTCCGAGAAAATGTTGGAGCATTCAGTGAAAAAATGAGCGAACGCTTTCATCAAGACTTTCACCAAAAAGAGCAACATTATCAAGGTCGATGCAATGTAAGAATGATGGCCGACTATTGCTGGTCTTTGCAAAGAAATGGAAATGACCCTACTAGTCATAAATGAAAGCTCCTTCAACGATCATTTGACATGAAGCGCGAACGTTTCCATAAGAAAACAAGCAATTAGTTTCACCTTCATTGGACATACAATCGTAAGTCTTGCCTTAGCTGGATGGGCAATCGCAAGTCCTGCCTTGACTGGCTGAACGATTCAAAGCCTTGCCTAGATTGACTGGGCGATTCAAAATCTTGCCTTGACTGGCTGGGCGATACAAAGTTTTGCCTTTATTGGCTGGGAAATTCAAAGTCTTTCCTTGATTGGCTGGGCAATCTAAAGTCTTGCCTCAATTGACTGGAAAATATTAAGTACTTCCTTGCTTAGTTGGACAATCCCAAGTCTTGCTTCAACTGGCTGACTAATCGTAAGTCTTGCCTTGCCTGTCTGTACGATTCAAAGTCTTGTCTTGACTGGCTGGACGATAGAAAGTCTTGCCTTTATTGGCTGGAAAAACTAAGGCTTGCCATAATCGGCTGGCTGCCATAATCCATATTAGCTTTGTGGTAGACATTTTTCTTGTACATTTACATAACCGCAAAAGCAGCTAAAAACACGTTTTTTGCAATTTTAGGTTAGGATATCAATGAAACAAAAGTTTTTAAATTTTATTTGGAAAGAGACTAGCTAGGGCATTACCGAAAGATGAAAGTCTTGGGAACCATGATTCAATGGAATTTTATTGTTATTTCTAATCGAAATTTACTTGTAATATTTTAAGAAGACGTCGGATCACAGACAATTTTATATTTTAGTTTTACTTTTTTTGATGATGTGAAAGATTGTGGCTTACAAGATGTACTCTAAAATTATTATGGATTGGGGGCCTGCCTCCTACTGGAATTTCCCTGATTTCAGCTGGGGTCAATGGGGTAATTGTGCCGCTTTCCATGTTTATTGTTGTCCTGGATGATTTTAGTTCTTCTATCCGAAGGAAAAGTGTATCTTTGAAATTAGAATGGATGGTGTGGATTTTTCTTGGAAATAAGCCGAATAAACTCAAGTGGGTAAAGCTCATATCCAAGTGCGCTATTAAACGGAAATGAATGAGGACACCTAGAACTGGCTCGAAGAGTTAAGTCGGTAGCATGAGCAGACCTGTTCAGAGAATGAGGTCTGGCAGGACAAACAGATTTGCCAGGAGAAAGTTGTCTCTCAGAAGAGGAAGATGGTCCGCCACAAGGAACACCAAAAACAGGGGCACTGTCAGGCAAATATTCGAACTGCGAACTTCAATCTGCAAGAAACAGCAGAGGATTATTATTTTTCAAAGGATTTTGGTATATCATAAACCCGTTGTAGCAAAATTGCGAGGAAAGGCTAAGCACATTAGTTAATCTGGAAGAATCCTGGAAATGTCTTGTGTATTATTATTTTTTCGCAGAATGTAATACGCGATTATACACAAAAGCAGCAGAATTCTTAGAGAAAAAAAACTTTGCGCGTGTTTATCAAATTCTCGTTTTATTAACACAAACTTTCTAAATTGCAGAAAGCTTAGAAAGGTTTCAAAAATCATCGATATAGTATTATAGTATTATATTCACCAATATATTCAAAAATAAACATCCAGGTAAGGATCAGAGTATAAACACTCTGTATTTTGAGTACTCTTCGGGATAAAACAGATGAATGTGTTATACCAGAATTTCATTAACCGTGTACATAATGAAAATGTTAGTAGTTTATTGTAGGTTATACGATATCTTTATCGTTGTCTTATGAAAAGTGAGGCGTCATGCTTTTCCTTCTGAGATAATCATATTTATATTTCATAAAAGAGTCCGGGAAATATGGGCGTTGAGTGTATTTTCAAGGAAAATCGGTTATGTACTTGTAACTTCCTTAATGGCAAATAAAATTCAAGTTCAAAATCTAATAATCTCATTTTTAACTTAAAGTTTCTTCAATAAAGAAACCTAAACTAATTAATAGCGATTGAAATTTTATAATTTATAAATGATTAATTAAACATTTAAGGTTCTCAAATTTGAATAATATCACAGGACCACAAAATAGTTTTGGGAGTCTACTGTGATTCTTATAGGTACACTTTATGTTTTTAGGGTTGTTGAACATGAATCTATTCGCAGAATTGAGGCAGCAAGTCAGTATTTGCAGTAAAATTCAAAAAATGGTTAAGAACCTGGAATTTCTGCGTACATTTCGTTCCGACACCTACAAACCCCAAATTAACAAGCCCCAAATCCACAATATAACAAGCCCCAAAACCACAAAACCCAAACCAACAAGTCCCGAACCACAAAGATGCATATCAACAAACTCACAAACCCCAGACTAAAAAGCTTTAAACCCACAAACCCCAAATACACAAGCCCCAACCACACAAGCTCCATATCCACAAACGTACAAACCCCAAACCCACAAGCTCCATATCTACAAAGGTATAAACCAAAAACCAACAATCTCAAACCCACAAACTCCAAACACGCAAACCCCAAACCTACAAGCTTCATACCCACAAACGTGAAAACCCCAAACCAACAATCCCACCTACAGACCCCAAATCCACACACCCACCAACTCCAAATTATACTAATTTCTCAATTGTTTCATAAGATGTTAGGTATTTGGGTTGGATGGAACTGAGGTTGGTGGAATTAGGGTTTGTGGGTTACGGGTTTGTGGGTTTTGGGGTTCGTAGGTTTGTGGGTATGGAGCTTGTGGGTTTAGGGTTCGTGTTTTGTACATCTTGTTAATTTGTGGTTTGTAGGTTTAGGGACGAAATTTATACAGAAATTTCAGGGTTTTAACCATTTTCTAAAAATTTTACTGCAAATCCTGACGTGATGGCTCAATCCTGCAAATGAATTCGTGTTCAGCGACCCCAAAAACATAAGGTATGCCTATTTGAATTCCAGTGGAATCCCAAAACCAATTTATGGTCCTGTGTATTTAATTGAAGATTTAAAATGTATTACCATTTAAACTTTAAAAGTTTTCAACTAACAATAATTAAATAACAAGTATAAAAATGTATGCAGATAGTTGAGATAAGTTGAGATAAGATAGTTGAGATAAGTCGCTCAAAATTCAATTAAAAAATTTCTATAAATGTTTTAAAAATTCCATAAATTTTCTGAAATTTTTGATAATTTACGGTAATTCATATGCGTCGAAAAGGGCTAAAATAATGTATGTTTTATGATAAATCCATTATCGGTAAATCATTATAAACCTATAATAACTGTCGTGAAAAATATTTACTTAAAGGTCTGGAACTGAACTTATTTTATTTCTTTCATAAGAAGATTGGTTGTGTAGCTGAGTTAATATTGAAGCTTTGGGAATCACGTAATATATTGACTTTGTATTATTTGTTACGAAAAATTTATATTATTTTCAAATTGAAGTAATGGTGAAGGGAATTGTGGTTTATACGCTGTAAAATAAAATAAAATAAAATTGTCCGTCCAATATTGCAAAGACATCACCACCGAATATTGATTCAATAATCTGTACGTGGGTTGGTGTAGGCTCAAATCGAAGCAGTTTTCTTATTTTAATTAGTTTATCCAGAGAAAATCTGTATTTTTGAAGTTCGAACATCTGGTTTATATTTCTAACGGAAGTAAGCCAAATAAATTTAAGTTAGGCAAGTCCATATCTCATCACATAATGATGTCGAAAGGTTGAAGAGTCCTGACAGGAGAATGTTGTCTGTTAGACGGAAAAGAAAAGGATGGGCGGCCACAAGGAACATTAAGGAAATATTGCTCTGAAAAATTTCTAGAAAACTGTAGGTGCAATATTTAGGGAAAATTAATCGGGAAGGATCCTCAAAGAGTATTGTTTAGAAGGTTTTTTTTACGAACTGTAATCTACTTTTGACACAAATGCAGCAGAATTCTAGGTGAACAGAGAAAAACTTTGCACAGTCATAATACAGAAAATATTTTCTAACATTAATACGGAATAAGTATTTGTGATACAAGTGCGAAAAATAGGCGATTGTCAAAGAGAGCGAACGCCAGTGCGTAAGTGTAGCACACGCTATTTTTTGCCAAAACCACCCGAGAAAATTATCTAGCAAATGAATTCATTGATTTCCGTGAATTCCATGAACTCCGTGAATTTCATAAAGCCCGTGAATACCATGAAACACACGAATTTAGTTAATTCCATGAATTTCACGAATTCTAGAAATTCCACGAATTCAATTAATTGACCGCAATCCATGCATTCCGTAAATTCTACGAATTCCATAAATTTGATGAATTCCATGAATTCCGCAAATACCACGAATGCCATGAATTCCACAAATTCCGCAAATTTCGAAAATTCCACGAATTCCATGAATGACGTGCACATGCGCGTCCATTGCGTCGATTCGCAAAGAACATGTTTCAGAATGCGCGTGCGCTATTATTATTCCCGCACAGTCTGTTGGATTAAAGTACTTTGAATATTATTCAGAGTAATAAAAGTCCGTACTTTCAAGGTGGTTTTTGCAAAAAAATAATAAGTGTCTGACGACACCAGCAGATATCTTCAATTATTAACAAATCGGCTAAAATAAATAATTGTGTTTTTTATATGATGCAGCTTTACACTTCATGCAATGTATATTTCCTTATCTTAAATGTTTGGGTTGGAAACAATATGAGTGTTCTCACATTCCTATTTAATTTATTTATTATATAAATTCATACATAAATTTGTGTTACGTTTATGGATTTCTTTTTCTTGGGCCAGAAAAATGTAAAACGAGACGTGGTTGTCAAAGTGTTATAATCATAGGGATAAGGTTTGTTTAAAATATCTCCAGGTTTTACTACGCATATAACACAAATAAGGCAACAAAAGTCTGATATATTATGGGAATGCGAATCCAAATTTGTTACACCAGCGCAAGTTAAAGATAGAAATATATTATCTTAAAGACATCTGGTTAAATACGGCTAAATAAGTTTCGCAATGTTTGATTCTGCAGAGCATCTGCTTTCTCATTCATTTATTCAAACATATTTTGCGATTTCGGTTGACAAAAAATCGAAATTCTCTCCTCTTAAAAAAAAAAATAGTTCAGAGTATGCACGTCGGTACCAATCCTGGAAGGACGATAAACCTAAAACTAAATAATTGATTATCTATTAATACATTAAAGGAAATAGTATTCTAAATCCGAGACTTTTAAATTAATCTTACTCTTTGCCAATCCTAATGCCTAAGTTTAAAAATAGTTATCTACAAGGAATTCTTAGGAAATATAATTGTCCCTAGGTCCAGTGAAATTTTTATTAGGAGAAATAGACTCATAGAAATAAGAATCGAATTGCGTCGAAATCTCGTAATCTTTCAAATTTAGATTCTTATATGTCAATTTCAGCATGATTTTGCATTTTCATTATTTTCTCTCCACTTAAGAATCACTTAAATAAAACTTTCTTCCTTTTTAGTGATTGTGCACTTTGTGAATTACGACCCGTATTCCGCTTACGCGAGTGACTTTACTAATTATTTTGCCTCGCTCAAAGGGAAAACTAGAACTTAATTCATTTAGTGATTTAAAAAATAAAAATTGATTTCGTGCCAATTATGGTTCAAGATTTTTCAGAACGGAATTCTGTCTCATTTGCCTAATGCTCAATTTGTAGATTAAAACGACTTTGAGGCCATGTGGGCTGTACATTTATTTTGCTTAATTTTAATTATTATTCTGTCTTTAATATTCTTTCAGGCTCGAAAGTGAAAATTCAAGAATCTATTCTGAAAATTTTACCAACGAGATTATGATCAATTTATTTCAAATATCCATGCTAATATTACACTTGTTACCATCAATCTTGAGCACTAATACTAGATAGATAAACGTTTATTTTTCGACCTGCTAGCCTAACAAAATTGAGTTGCTTAAACTTCCTTTTTTTACAGAATTTTCTTACAAGCATCTCTACAAATTAACGTCCATCCACACCTTATAACTAATCCGCTCGCTTCTATAGCTTAACGTTCCTCGCAGTCCCTCGCCTCGCACGAATGTTGCTCTTTCCTCGTTATGCCTTGGATTTCCAACCTCTGCCTCCGCGGATAACACTAAACACTTAACTACTATTTACACTATTTACAGTTTTCTTATACCTACTTCCTCTCGTATTTACAGTCTTTTCATCGGCATTCCTCTTCCTCGTTCCTTCTCTTCTTCTCCATCTTACCCAACACCCCCTTAAATCATGCTACTGTCCTTTTGCCCCCCCCCCTTTCATGCAACAACACCTCCATGCTTATCCCACTGCTTTCCACCTCTTCACATTCCTCCAACAAGTGCTTCACTCATGCATCCCCCTTCCAGCACAATTCACCCATTCTCTTCTCTCTAGAAAGCCAGAACCTATCAAAATTCTCCATGCAACCGCATCTCATTCTCGCTATAAGTTCTTTGGTTGGAAAAAATGTCTAATGTAACTCCAAAAGACTAAACCGTGACGTGTTACGGGTAGGGACGAACACTAAAAGTACGTACCATTATATTAACTTTTATTCAACTCCTTTCTGTCTCTTTTATCGTGCTAAATTTATTAATCCTAAGTTACTTTAGTCCATTCTGTAAGCAGAAAGTGTATCCCTACCTTCTCTTTCCGAGCCTAACCTAGTTCGCGAAAAAAATTCTCAGAAATTCGAGAATTTCCGGGAATACTTGAGCCTGATAGCGCTCCCTTTCACACTTGCAAACAAAATGACTGCGAAAGTAGACATTATTGACAATAAAAATCGCCAGAAATCGCCATATTTCGAAAATAAAAATTGCCAGAAGTCGCCAACCTATAAAGAAAATTTTCTCAAAAAATAGCTAAACTTCGCTAAATTTGAAATAAATGGTTGTTCACAGAACAAAAATTAAAAATACACATTAAAAATTGTTTGACATTCTAAATTTATTCAACATGTCAAAATCAATATAAATCTTAATTAACAAGTTCTATACATAATCGTTTTAGTTACTTAAACCCACTTTCCTTTATTTCGGTTTTTTGTAAAGCTGTGACTGGATAAGACTCTGAAGCTTGCTGAATCTTTCTGCCAAAATCTTTTTCCAGAACCGATCAATAAGCCAGGTCTTTATCGAATGCTTTTAGTATCGTACGAATGCCGCCATCGTAGAACGACTGTTTTAAAATATTTTTCGCAAAAAACATAACCAAACCAATCAAATCGTCATACAGCCGGCATAAATCTACTTCATCTCTTCGAACAAGAGGCTAACTTTTTTCACTTCAATTAAGATAGGTTTGAGCATTGTTAACTAAACATAATTTGTACTGCCCAGTGACGTGTCACACAAGAGTCGCACAGAAAATATTTCTCTTTATGAATTACGAATGAAAAATGAGTCTTTAGTTCGACCCAGGTTTCTAGTACTCTAACAACACAGTTACATCGCGCTAACCACCTCGTATCTGAAAGCCGGAGGAATAAATGAAATCGTCTTCTATCTTCGTCTTCATCTTTTGCTGGGTGTAAAAGATCGAAGATGTTTAAAGTTTCCCACAACTTATTGTAAGCTGCTTGGCGTTTAGCAGTTTGACTGGACCAATTATAATCTTTCCTTGGAAAAAAATCAACAGTCGCAGAAAAATTCTTCTGATGCTTTTGAAGCATAGTTATGCAGCGAGAGGCAAATGCATCTGATTAATTACAAAATAACATTCAATTTTTCTAAAAACGCGTACAAAGAATGGTTTTTACAGTATAAATTGGTATCATTGTCAGTCCCGATTCAAATCATATTTGCCTCTGGAAGGCCTATTTCTTCTAGATATTCGTGTACAACTTCTTACAGCGAGTCTGCTGTGGCATATTCAAATGCTATCAGACCAAGATAATCGGTTACAAGAGTAGATTGCACAACAAGCGGGATACAGCGTTGATTATCAACGACATTAAGATTGTCTCATGAAAGTAGAAAGCGTGGCAAATCATGCAAGTCAGTGATCGTTGCATCCCGCTCGATGCACACGATGTTTTCCCCAATTACAGCAGGCCGGAATGAGCAACTACGCTTGTTCAGAAGAATCTAAGTTGCGATGCGCAGTTGCAGAGAGAAGGGTTCGACTGGAGATGCGTATGGAATTACTTAGTTCTCTAGAGGACTAAATGCATTTGGAAGTTTTGTAAACTATTTTCTTTGCCTAGATTACCTATAATATCGCAAACATCATCGATGCTTCGTACCGCTCTTAAGCAAATTTTATATGCGGTATAAACAAAATTATACTAAAACGTTTCAACCTTATGGCATAGTATCTTACCAAAAGGCATCATCTGGTTCCGTATGGTGGTATTTTCCCTTTTCCGTTTGTGCGTTCACCAAGAGTTCCTCAAGGCTTCAATTTGGGACCATTGCTTTTTCTCATAATAATGAGCAGTGTATCAGTTGCCTTGATTTACAACCACCTGCTTTACGTAGGTGGCGTTAATATGCATTTTCCAAACGCGAATCTCAACTTTTTCTTAAATATTTAAGTTAAAAATTTGATGAGTCTTGAATAAAAATTAAGTACTGATTCATGAATGCTACGTTGACGCCATTGAATTAAAAAGAATTAAAGTCTATACAGATCTGGGTATTTTACTCGATAATTGTTTGATAGCTGTTCCACATATACAAAAACGCATAAAGCTGCTATTAAAATCTGAATACCTGAAAACTCTCTCATCATTAGGCATTACGTAATAGATTCTACATATGTGCACAGAAAAACACCGATCCTCACAAGTCGCCGACTCGGTGTTGTTCAGAGTTGAATCAGAAATAGGGCGCCGGAGAATGAGAATGCAGCTTCGAACATATTCTCACTTTTCTAAGTTAAGGTCAAAATTATTATTTTTGGATTTAAATTTTTGAAGAAAATATACGAGAATTGTGCTTACGGCACTCGCCAAGGTCAGATGTGTTTTTCTGGAAAAACTGGTTTTCGAAGTTCCAAATTAAAAAAAGCCCCTGTGATTCATTTCTCAATATAAAGGGTTTATTTTTGGTCATATAAGCTGTCGAAGATAGATGCACGTTCGAAAGTCAACACTGGGAACTTTGGTTGTTAAGAATAAAATTTTCTAGAACAAAAAATAGAAATATTTTTGTTCTAGAAAATTTGATTCTTGACAACCAAAGTTCTTAGTGTTGAATAGCGATCGTGCATTTATCTTCGACAGCTGATATGACATAAAATAAACCCTCTGAATTGAGAATTAACGCTGAATCGAACCCAGAAAAATTTGATTATGAAACGCTTGAGGTTTCGAGAAATTGGAGCGAGAAGTTTTTTGGCTTGAGGGGCACGTTTTCTAATCTGTGGATGCTGATAAAAAGTCTCAAAATTCAATTACAAAAAGTGAGAATTTGCTTCTAAGCATTGAGTTGCAGAATCGATACACACATCAGTATCGTTAGATAAAATAAACCACGATTTGATTAAAAATTTTTTTTTAAGAAATCGTGCCTCAACAAAGAAAGTCAGCTATGTCACCCTTCACAAAGTTTCAGCTTGAAGGTAGTTGTCGTTATTAATGGCATTTTAAAAAAGAAAAACGATTTTTTCTCGTGAAAAATAAATGAAAAATTAGAAAATTATTATTTATTGAAGAACATATGTCTTTGACTAAGCTTCAGATTCTTATCGTATTTATTTGTTATTCTTATCGCGAAAGAGATACGGTTTTAGTAAATACAGAGAAAAAAACATCTCATGCTGTTTATATTATTGGAATCTAAAAGATAAATACTAAAAGGCAAAACCTAGATTTTAAGTTTTAGAAACTATAATCTGAAAAGTTAATATCATATCCACCTTTAGCGTGAACAAATTAAACAAATTAAAATTTATAGAAACTTTAAGAACTATTCAAAACTTTTTCGTTGTGTAGTAAAATTTTTGATCTTAATATTAATTTACAGCGCAATGCTCAAAAATGAAGGATGTATAATATTTACTATAATTTATTAGATAATTTAAATGTTTTTATTGAACCGCCCTCGAAATGCATGCGACTATAAACATACAATTAAAAGAATAAATTTAAACAAATTTCAAGCAATGAAAAGCTAATCAGGTTTTCAACTATAATGATTGCAACATATTAATAATGTATCTTTAGATCACTTTCTTTCAGGTACGATAAATTGATTTTAATTTAAATAACACTCATGTAAGAATTCTTTTATTTTCAGGTGTTTAACAAAAAACGATTTATTGGTCGCACATTGACAGCATATAATAAAAATATAGAATATAGCCAATTAACTAATCTCATGCAAGTGTTTTTGCAGATAAATTTGTTCTTATTTGAATTAGGTTGGTCTTCTCACACAAAAAAAAATTGTAATGCTGCACAAAGTACACTTCAGTCACACCAGGGTCACAGTGACCCTACGTTGACTTCAAACAGCTGCCAAGCCAAAACCGACGCTTGTCTCCACCTGGAAAGCAGCGGTGTCTATAGCCTACATTCGAAACCAATTTATGATGACGTCACAAGTTCTATTCTCTAGCGCGCTGAAAAAATATCTTACGTTTTAGTCATCGGCCATGGTCAAATTGACGCGGAATGACTTTCTAGGGTTAAGCACAGAATACTTGTAACATTTTAATGATGTGGAGGATTGTAGTTTACAAGATATACTTTAAAATGATTATTGATAGGGCGCTGGATGCCTACTGGAATTTCTTTGATTTCAGCTGGGGTCAGTGGGGTAATCTTGCCGCTTATCATGTTTATTTTTGCCCGTGCTTCATGTTCATTGCGAGAACTATATGCATATATACCAGCAAAAAAATTATTATTTTCTATTATTGCAAAGACGTCATTATCGAATGTTGATAATACAATTTGTTCGTGGGTCGATATGGGCTTATAAATACCCCGTCCTGCGATTATTTTAATTTGTTTCCCTGCAGGAAAAGTGTATCTTTGTAATTTGAATCGCTGGTCTGGATTTTTCTTAGGAATAATCTGAATAAATTCAAGTTGGTCAAGCTCATATCCAAGCACGCGATAAAACTGATTGCCATCAGGAGACCTGGACCTGGCACGGAGAGTAAACTCGGTTGAAGAAGAAGTCCTGATCAGAGAATGAGGTCTGGCATAAAGAACAGATCTGTCAGAAGAAAGTTGTTTGGCAGAAGAAGAAGAAGATTGGCCGCCACGAGGAACACCAGGAATAGGGTCACCATTAGGCAAACATTCGAACTGTGAACTTAAATCTGCAAGAAGCAAGAGAAAAGTATTATTATTTTAAATATGTTGGTATATCATGTCGTATTCTATTCACCAATAGATTGAAGGACGACCATCCAGGTAAACACCCGATTATAAACAATTCTCATTTCTTGCAATTGAAGAAAAAATAGATTATTGCGCTAATGAAGAATTTGGTTACAGTGTAACTAACGATTAGTACAGTGCTTAACTAGAGTGTATAACATATCCTACAGTCATTATTTCTTAAATAATCATCGGCGTCAAGGTTGCTTTTCTGAGATGATCATATTTATATTTCATAAATCAGTCTGAGAAAAGCAGCTTGATTACTTCAACCGAGGTGATTTTGGTAAAAGAAAGCGATTTTGTTAAAATAGGTTTTTAGTGTATAGGCAATTTAAAATTAATAGCGTTTGAAATTAAATAATTTCTAAATTATGAATTGTAGGTAAATTTAACATTCTCAAATATGAATAATATGTAATTGAAGGTTACAAAAAATATTACTCTTTAAATTTAAAAGTGTGTAACTAACAATATTTAAATAATAAGGATAATAATGTATGGGGACAGATAAGATTAAGAGATACGTTTAAAAACATGACATACATAAAAATGTTAAAAATACGAAGATAAGGTCTTTTTAAAACATATTTCAACAACTAGAATTAATATTTGAATTGATTTAAAATAATTCTTTTTTAATATTAGTAAATAAATACTAGAGAAATAAATAAAAAGATATTTATATTTTAAATCAGATTTAAGTAAATTTTATTGTGTGCGATTTTTCTTCTTTAATCATGTTTTTTCTCCTTAAACTAGCCTAATGTTATGGAATGGATCCGTCAGCGCAGAGTTTAAGAATTTCTTTGAATTCCCTTAATGAAAACCTGGAAACGATTTGGAATTTATAGATACAAATTCTATAACAACTTCGTATAAGAACTCAACCTCTAAACTTTAAAAGATTTGTTTGGAATGTGTTATGCCAGTATAAGAGGGATTACATTTTTTTTTAAATACTTTTTACATGCACTGCTATCTTTATCAGCTAAAGCATTTCGATTTTTTAAATTAGCGTCTTTTACCAAATTTTTTAAACCTCATAGGTTAACTTGGTTAGGGGTTCACATTCTCTGGAGGGATGATTCTTTTCTGGGTACTTTGACGCACGCAGCTACTGGTGTTATTCTGATCTTATTTGGGGTCAAGTAGGTGATCGCATCGCTTTCTGTAATCATTTTTACCCGAACTTTCTATCGAATACTAGGACTATGTATCTATATTCTAGCCAGAACATTCATTACTTGCCAATATTTTAAAGACTTAAGGGCATGCGACATAGCCAAATACATATATTACCGACCTCGATTTATTAGTTTACTGAATATTTTTTTGAACCTAAGAACTTTTTTTGAAAATAAAATATCGAGCTGAAACTTTCAAAAATGTATTAGAGTACAATGAAGTACGTTTAGGTCCTTTATTTGGATATGAACTTAACTGAAAATTATTTCATCTTTTTTCGGAACCTCGACAATTTTTTGAACGTTCGAGCTTTTTTTATACATGAAATATCGGTCGCAAACTTTGAGAAATGCAAGAGCAGAATAAAAACTATTTTAAAGTACAAAGTTTAATAATAAAAAAAGTAAAAATAAAAAAACTATCAATTCCATCGGCATCAGCCGGTAACGGTGTACATGAAAATCCGAACCCTGGCGGCCACAAGACCAGGCTCTAACAGCTGGCTCGTCCTACGCTGTAAGTCCTTTGTTGTGTGCTGGAAGTACCTAAACGTAGTTTATTGTACTTTAATACATTTTCCAAAGTTTCAGCTCGATATTTTATTTAAAAAAAGTTCTTAGGTTCTAAGAAATATTCAGTGAACTGATAAAGTGAGGTCTGTATTGTCGGTACAGTCTCCTGCGTAAAATACTCCGCCTGCCCATCCATTTTTGGGGAGAGGGAAAGGGGGGGGGAGCCCTCGTGTCCTTACGCTTTTTTTTAAACGGACACTCTACCGAATTTTTCTCCGGACTCTCTTTGAAAAAGACAAAATCATAAGAACCTGGGCCTACGCCGAGCCAAGAACAAATTGTATAATCAACATTCGGCGATTAAGGACATGTGACACAGCGAAATACCTGTCCTGTAGTCGCCTGTACGACGGTACAGTCGGTATTTGGCTTATCACATTTCCTTAATCTCCGAATGTTGATGATACAATTTTTTCTTAGGTTGAAGTACGCCCGGGCTCATGTGGTTTTGTCTGTTGACAAAGAGAGCCAAAAAAGTGCAGAGAAAAATGCGGTAGAGAGTCCGTGTAAAAAGAGCGTAAGGACACGGAGGTCACCCCCTCCTCTTTCTAAAAATGGATGGGCAGGCGGAGAAGGAGGCTTTTGGGGTGTTGATGAGCGTGATCAGGAAGTTGAGGAAAGACGTAAGGGGGCACATGGAGCAGGTAAAAAATATGAGGGAGGACCTGAGGGTAAAAGATAAGAAATAAGAAAAGAAGGTAAAAGAGACGAGTCAGAAAGTAGAAGGATTAGAGAGGGAGATGCTTTTGGAAGGGAAAAAAAAAGAAGTTAAAATGAAGCAGATCGAAGAAAAGGCTAGATTGTGAAAGGAAAATGCGGAAACAGGCCTAAGAAGCTGAAGGGCATGTTGGACATAGACGTAGATGAAAGTAGGAAGAGATAATAATGGAGGAGAGTGTAGAGAATATAAAAGAAGAGAAAGGGGGAGAGTGTAGGGACGAAAAGGAGGAAAAAGCGGATAGGGAAAGGATAAAGGCAATGGAGTTGAGAATTGAGAGAAAAGAGAAGCGAGATAGGAGAAATGTTATTGCGATGAGAAGATTGAAGCTAAAGAGTAGGGAAGAAAGAGAGGGTGTGGAAATACTGCTACAGAGCATTGGGTGAGTTAAAGGTAAAATAGGGAAAGTTAGGCTGGCGGAGAGACAGGAGAATGAAGCGGCCGTTGTTGAATTGGCGAGCTGGGAAGAAAAGTTGGGAGTAATGTGTAAAAAAATAGGATAAAGGGAAATGTGGGTATGGGATGAGAAGAAGGAGGTGTTGAAGGAAGTGAAGGGGAATTTATTTTGTAAGAAGTAGGGGGGTGGGGGTAAAGCCGGATGAAGGAGGGGTAAAGGTGCTGTACTAGAATGTAGCAGGTGTCAAGAATAAAGATGAGCATTTATGGAGTTATATCCAGGAATTTGATGTGGTGGGACTAATAAAAACGTGGCTAATGGTATAGTAACAGGGGACGAAGAAAGAGACTCCGCGTATGTGAGTAAGATGGGGGTGTCAGTAATGGTCCATGTGATCATGAATATGCAAGGGTTGGAGGAGACAGAGAAATTCGTAGTGGAGGAGAAGGTGAAATTAGACCATCATCAGCCATTACGTTTGTCTATAAAAGGGGAGGGTGGTAAAAGGCATGATGGGGAAGAAGGGGCGTCATGAGAGAGGGTGACATGGACGAGGGTGGCAATAGAAAGGTATCAGGAGCAGCTAGGAAAGATAAGCTTTGAGGAGGAGTCGATGGCAGAGATTTAAGATTATATGAAAGATAAAGTGAAAGGGTGTGTGCAAAAGAAGATACTTAGAAAGAATATGAAAGGAATGGTAAAAGCGTGATGTGATAGGGAACTAGAATGATGAAGATTCAGGTAAAAAGGAAGTACAGGATGTGGAAAGAAGGAACTGCAAAAAAAGGGAGTACGCAGAAATGAGGAAGGAGTTTAGGGTGGCGTGTAAGAAGAAAGAGCAGAAAAAGGGAAAAACTCTGAAATATGAGTTGAGAAGTGTTTAGACACAAGGGATCGCGTGGAAGATAATTAATAGGTTTGGAAAACGTAGGGCTGGGATAAGTGAGAAAATAGGGAGTAAGGAATAGATGAAATTTTTTGAAGCTTCATTTCAGAGCTCAGGTACGCGAAAGAGAGATGAGGTGATTAGAAGAACACGGAAGGTAGAAGGAGAGGAGCTTAATGATTAGGAGATAGAAGCGAGATAAGGACATTAAAAAGGTCTAAGCCAGCAGGGTTGGATGGGGTAGGAAACAAAGTGTGGCTGTTTGGCCCAGAAGAAGTAAGGGAGAGCGATTCCCAAGAGAGTGGAGGGAGGATGTAATCGTACCACTCTGCGAAAAAGGGGATAGGGAGGGAAAGGCAAAATATAGAGGAATTGGGCTAATGAATAAGGCGTACAAAGTATATGCGATTGTGTTGGCGGATAGGCTGCGTAAGGATGTCGAGGGAAAGGAATATTGCTGGAGACGCATACGGGCTTTAGAAAGGGAACCAATACTATTGACAATATTTACGTCTTGTAGCATGCAGTGGATAGAGAACTGGGTAGGGAGGGTACCAAAGTTGTGAGAATGTTATTTTATTTACAGAAATAAAATCAACACCTACCTTCGATACTGTATCTTCCGAAACCTAATATCCAAGAACAAATTTTCTATAAGTATGTTGGGCACCAGGCTTTTCGTAGCCACTCAAAAACATCAAAAATTCAAAATTCCAATATGCTACAGCAAAATCTCAAAAAGAAAAAATTCTACAGCAAAATTCGACAACCGCATAATTAAAAAACAAAACCCAATATCAAATCTAACTTTCTGTTAGATACAGTATATCGAAACAAAATTGCGCTAGCCTCAGCCCTGCAAATCTAGTTAGTGGTAGACGGGGTGCTCGACGGTAAAAATAAAAGAAATCCCTGTATTCAAATAAAATTTGATCAGTCAGAATTCAATATAACAAATAACACATAGTTTATTAACCTTTAATCCACATAAGTTCTCCTGGTGATACATAATCTCATCTATCAAAGTGACAATCCTACTCTATGTTACAATAAATCTATTGGAACAATTTATAGTTCCTAAAACAAAAACTCTACATATAACTATCTATATATCCTAAACTAACAAATCTATAATAGATTAGACCCTTTCCGTTGGTGATACTCCACGACGCTCAACTAAAGCTCACATTATTAATCTACAGCAAATTCACGATCAGCTAAAAAGGCTACTCTGAAATGGAGAACAAAAATAAAGTAAGAGGTAACCATACGTTAAGCGAAACTCTAAGCCGTCGTCATATCCAGATGGGTGAACAAAAAACACAAAGGGGTAGTCATACTAAATAGGGATTGTCGTAATCGAAAACTAAAAGGGGTAATTCAAAAGGGCAAAAAAAATGGGGTGACCGGGTGTTTAAGAGGAATTATAGGGAGTAGTCATATTGAATGTGGTTTCGTCCTGATAAATAATTCAAGGGTATTCACAATTTCAGAAAGAAGTTGTCCAAATCAAATAAAAAAGGGTAGTCAAATTAAGAAAAAGGGGTAGTCATATTTAGCAAGAGGGTAAATCATAACTAACAAGAAATAGGTAGTCAAGTTATAAAAAGGGAAATATCATAGTCTAACAGAAAGGGTAGTCAACATTTCACTAGAAAGAGGTAATCGATTCAACAAAAAGGTTATTCTTAGTTTAACGAAAAGTGATAGTCAAAATTTACAAACAAAAGGGGTAATCGATTCAACAAAAGGAAGAGGCAGTAAATTTGTCAAAAATATGGGAGAGTTCACATGTCACGCTTTATTTCAAGCTTTTTTTACACTCCTGCACCCCTTGTCACGCTTAGTCATGAATTAACGAGACCCTCCCGCCCCCCTAAAATATTACGCCACGTTCTTTCGACACTCCCTTCAAATTTTTTAAAACAATTATAAAATAGTTTTCGGAATCTTCTCAAATATGAGAATCAAACGTTAAATGAACATAATCAGATTGTCAATAAAAACAAGAAAATCTTCCTTGACATCACGCGCAGAATGACTCGTCCCCCTATATGTCATGAATTGTCAGGCTTGACAAGACCCCTCCCCCCCTGACCCTCGGTGCGTGACATTATAAGTGAACGCTTCCGATTTAAACGGAAGGGGGAGTAAAATTCCACCAAAAATTAGTAATTGATTTAACCAAGAGGGATAGTCATAATTCAACAAAATTGGGTAGTCACAATTTACAAAAATGAAGATAGTTAAAATTCAATAAAAGGGACAAACGATTCAGCGAACGGGATAGTCATGATTTAGAAAATGGGTAGTCAGAACTAATAAAAAAAGAAAGGACATTAATTTAACAAAAGGGTTCAAACACAATTCAACTGGAGGGGTAATCAGAGTTTCGTAAAAAATCACCATACATAGCATTAAAATAAGATAACGTCAAAGTTACGGACCTGCGTTTCGACCATGTGTCATCAAAAAGAAAGTATGACCATGTTTTGAATTAGTTTCCCGTACTGAATCTACATAACATATTGAGTCTTACCAGTAAACGGCCAAATCTTCGCTGTTCGTTTCCTCCAAAAATCCATAGTAATCCTCAGGAAACTTTCCTTTGGGACTTCAAAAAACAACAATCCGGCAAACGGCAGCAGCAATAAAATAATTTCTTGTCATGAAGAAAGCTCTCGACTCGTTACTCTCGTACCTTCTCTTTACTGTAGCTCGTGCGCTTATTGGCTGGAGTTGGCGTGACGGCAGGCAGTGTACTGTAGCGGGCTTCAGTAGTGAGTAGATCGGGTGCTAACTAACCGAGTAGTTTTTTTTATTCTCTTCTTTTTGAAAACGATCTCCTCTGGTACCAGTAGTCCCAATAGTAATAGTGCGGGCCTGGACTAAAGAGCTCCCACTAGTCATGCTGGAGAAATAAGCATAAAAACTTCTGAAAATAAGTATTGTACAGTTCCACGCCAGGTGGAGAAGTCGAATTTGGAATTTTTGGAATGGCCTAGAATATTCCTCGAACCCAGTCAGCATCTCAACAAAAGTCTTCTTGAGGGGTGACGTACTCGTCAAAGCGTTGGTTGATCGTCCATGTTTCGGTGGGAGAATTTGAATATTTTGAAGTTCCGCATATTGCCCATCGTCGTACATCTGTGGTTCTTTATGTGTCTTCTATATTCCAAATGTCCAAGATGTCCCTCGAAGTATCTCGACGTCAACAACCATCCGCAGATTACATATTAAAAATAAACAAAACAAAGCGAAATCAGTTCCTGAATACAAAAGGTCTTTAAAAGTACAGTGCTTAGTCGTGGAGTACCGTGCAGTTCCGTGAATGAATAGAGATTGTGGAAGGCGATGAAAGAGAGAGGAGTGGAGAGAGGATTGATCCAGAGGGTACGGGAGGTATATAAAGAAACGAAAGATGGGGTGAGAGGAGGGGACGAAATCTCGGAAGGTTTCTGAATGAATAGAGGGTTGAGGAAAGTGTGTCCGCTTAGTCTAACGCTTTTTGCAATTTTAATCGTGGATACGGAAAGTAAGCTAGCGGCCGGAGTGGTAGGAGAAGTTAGGGCAAGAGAAGTTGGGATATGGTTAATGGAATATGCAGATGACATAGTGATGTTATTAAAGAGCGAGGAGGATTTAAAGCAGATGATGAAACGGTTAAGAAGATACTTGGATAAGAATAGTTTAGAGTTAAATGCGGAAAAGTCTAAGGTTGTGGTGTTCAAGACAGGACGTGGTAGGCATAAGGGAGGGGAGTGGGAGTGGAAGCGAAAGACAGCAAAGGAAGTGAGAGTTTTTGTACCTGGGCTTTTTGTTTTAGAGGAATAGGGAAGTGGATAGCCATATCAAATAGAGAGTAAAAAGGGAAAATCTGGTGATGAAGCAGTTGGAAAATAGGTTATTCGCAGCTGGTTTTGGAAGGACAATAAAATTTTTCGATAGGCTCGTGATGAGTGTCTTATTTTATGAACATAAAAGTGAATTTATTTTTTGATTTCAGAAAAGTTTGTCTAATCAATTTTTTCGTTTAGTCAGCATTTTTTTAATACAATTAAACGTTTATTAATATAATTTATAAAGCTATTACTTTGATATATTGAATTTATTTTCGA
This sequence comes from Belonocnema kinseyi, assembly GCF_010883055.1. Classification (NCBI taxonomy): domain Eukaryota; kingdom Metazoa; phylum Arthropoda; class Insecta; order Hymenoptera; family Cynipidae; genus Belonocnema; species Belonocnema kinseyi. The sequence continues at coordinate 82,464,511 of NC_046664.1, read as the reverse complement.
ATTTAAACTTCTTTCTAATAAAACTGTCTATAAATTTCCAAATTTTAGTTTTGAGATTTTAACTATGAAAACTGCTGTTTTCAATGTTATCAATTAAAAATAATCTAATTTTAAACGCTTTACACGCTAAAGGGTTTCCTCCTATTGTAAGTATCCTTTTTACAATGCATATTTTCGTTTTATGAATATATTCCCTATACTTATTTCTATGTTCATTTTTATTGCACTTAAAGGTTTGGATTTATAAATTCCTTAATATTAATGGTATAACATAAATACTACTAATTATTTAACTAACGCACATCCTACACGATTTTTATTTCTTTTGATCTTCTTTATCATTATAAAGTATGATAAATCTTACAGGACCTTCATGACAATTTTTATGTTATAAGTTACATTCATTTTGTAATTCTAAAATATAATTGTCTCGCAACTCTGATGTATACATATTATTAGGATATTACAATTGACGTCCTCGATGCAAAAACCGGGAGAATACTCGAAACAGGTAAAACTATTGTCCATGCCAATAAAGCGGGGATGAGAATTTTTTTCGAAAATCCTTGTTTTAAAAATTTGACAATATGGAGAATTGAAAACTGTATCTTTTCTTTAGAAGAGGTTCTTTTGGTTGCATTGCTTATTTTGTTTAGAAAAAAAGTAGCAGTTTCTCGGTGGTGGTATTTTCGCTTACTATCTGGTTTTTCAAGAAAAAATCAAGTAACTGCTAAAAAATAAGAATCAAGTGGTGTAGCCACGACGTGAATATAGCACGAAGCCGACTAACACCTGTTGACACTGATATCTTAGCCGTACATGATCGTACTACCAAAAATGCACTGTCGGTAAAAGTCGCTTCTGTCTTGGCCGGAATTTTAAATTATGATAAAAAATGTAACTTGTGATTTTCTTTTTGTACTTGTTTATTGACATGTCGTATTTGGTCTAGGACCAAATTTAAAATTCCCGCCAAGGTGGATGCGACTTTTACCGACAGGGCATTTCTTGTATTAGGATCAAGTACGGCTTAAAGATCCTATACACGGAGAAAAAAGAACGCGGAATTAGTGTTGCTGAGCTATTTGAACTTAAAATTAGTTACGATAAGCCAACACGGCTGTGGATCACAGCAATTTCAGCAGACCTTTTCTGCTAAGTTAAAAGACACATCCCCATGCTATACGAACCAGTTGATTTTCTGCCGCCGTGTGTTGTCGCGTGTTTCAATTATAATTGTGACGTGAGGAACTATTGTATAATATCTGCTTGGCTGAAAAAGTAAACAGTAAGGATGGATGATTTTGTGAAAAGTACATGAGAAGATTGGAGGTTAGAGAACCAGTGGTGCCAATCCTATTTGAAACAGGTCGGGCGGATCTACTTCAGACAGGCACCATCCCCCTCCCCTCCGTTTGAGAAAAAATAATGTGATGAGCAAAAAAAGAACAAGAGCGATGATGAAAATGATAACAATTATGATAAACTTCTACTACAATAAGAATAGAGAAAGGTATAAGACATCAAATTACATTGCAAATAATTTAAAATGGAAACTCTAATATACTAGTTCACATAAATATTTAGAACTTAAATTGCTTATTTTTATCAGTTATCATTTTTCATTTCTACTCAGTGGCACTAACGCCGAAGTGTATAAAACTTCTACTGAGTAGTACAGATTTCCTGCAGTCGTGAGAGGATGGATCAAACATATCTTAAATATTACTCAATTAAATCATTGTCTTTTTACATATTTTTGAAAAACTTTTAATGTTTTGAAAACATTAGGAAACAGCGTTTATTCATTATTTAGTTTTTATTATTAAAATATTGTAAAATATGGAGGAGATCGAAATAAGAGAAATTTTTAAATGACTCGAAAGTGTTCTTAAAATCTAAAAATAATTAAAACAATATTATAGGTTGAAAAATTATGTATGGATTTGAGCACATGGCTGGCCGGATGATAAGTTAGACGAATTTGTATTGGAGTTATAAAAAAACTTTTTAGGCAAAATTTATTAATCAATCTTTTTCTACGATATATTTTTGGTGATCGACCAAATTAATCAGGATACGTTCTTGCATCACTTATAATTGCCAATTTGAAAAAAATGATTAGTTATTTAACGCTAATCAACTTTTTCTCCAAATGAAATTTTTGGTACTCGTTTTATTTATGCTAGCATACAGAAAAGGGATATATTAGAAGCATTCTTTTTTATACTTTAAAAAATTCCAATAAACTTACGAAATAGTGCTCTCATATGTAATATTCGAGAACTTGTTGATAAATATAAATTTAATCGTGCGAATTATTGATATATGCACGTTCTGTTTTATTTTACTTTCTTTACTTCGTGCATTTTTAGTTAATTTATTTACACAATATCATTTCCCGATTTTCAGGACCCCCCCCTCAAAACAGGTATTATAGTTGGCTTTATAACCTGACAATTCATAACCTATATGTTACTAAATATTTGTTATTAATCATTTGAAAACGAAAATACACAAGCTATATAGAGCTTTTTGATTTTTCCAGTTATATGTGATCTTTTGCCTTCATTACTTGTATTCTATTCGACATTTATGTGACTATTGACTGCTTAAATGGCACTCTGAAGTCTTTATAGTGTATATTTTGTTAAATCAATAACTTTCCAAAATTAAAATCTTTTAAACTAAGATTAAATATATTCCTTCCAAAATCGACTAAAATTAAAAATAGATATATTTTTGTGGATTTTATAACTGGCTTATCCAATTACACGGACACTTTCTGGTTCTACAATTCGGACAAATTCCGTATTAATAAGAACTGTTTGTAGAATGCTGCTATTTAAAACATACAAGTTATCGACAAATAGTTTTTTACGAAAATCTTAAAAGTGTTTTCGAAATAATAGAAGTAGTGAAGTATTATATTCAAAAATAGAATTAAGAATATCATTAAAATAATGACCAGAGTACATATCCGAGTGATCAAAAAACTTAAAGATGGCCTAGAGACGTCTAGAGATGCTCTTTGAGACAGTTATAAAGAATTTAGTGAACAGTGTAACTAGTGATTACTCTAGCGCTCCATTAAATTATACAATATATCCTATAGTTCTTATCTCACAGATTATAGGCGACTTGGTATCGTAGATTAAATAAACTAAGCTTTGCTTAAGAATAATTGTTTCTGAAAAATCGTGTCCTAACAAAGAAAGTGAGCTATGCCGTTTTTCAGAAAGTTTCAGCCTAAAGGTAGTTGTCGTTATTGATAGTATTTTAAAAAATAGAACGGATTTTTTCTCGTGAAAAACAAATTAAAAAATACAAAATTATTATTTATTGAAGAACTTGTGTCTTTGACCGAACTTTAGATTCTTATCGCACTGATTTCTTATTCATATCGCTAAAGAGATAAGATAGTCAATACACAGAGAAAAATGTATTATAACGTTTAAGTTATATTAATATACATCAATATAAAAATAATTTTTTTATGCTTCTATTAATTTCCAGGGCAAAGCTGAAAAATAAAAGATGTATGATATTTTTAATAATTTGTTAGATAATATGAAAGTTTTTATTTAATCGAACGAGAGTATTAAATAATCAGAAATGTTTCTTAATTCGCATGCAACTTTATATTATTTTTACATCCTCATAATATACGATTAAGAAAGTATTAAAATTGTCCTCAATTTGACAACACAATGTTTCGACGGATCTTCACGCATTTAGACCTCCTGAAACATTTTTTAAAGATTAAAAAATTTTATGTATGACTATACATAACTTATGTTATGTATGATTATACATAAAAATAAGAACGAAAACATAGTGAAAACAACGAGAAAAGGTACAAAAATAAAGTGCTCGACAAAAGTTGTTCACCCAAAAAAGAGATGTAAAATTTGTTATAATTTAAAGATGTTTTTTTATGTATCGATTATAAATTTTGACAAATCCTGAAAAAATTTAAAAACATTCTTAAATAGGATACGTCGTTTCGTATTTATTTATCGAAAGCTGTATGCAGAAAATCGAAAATTCGATTTGTCAGTTGTAACGTACCGTCACATGATGCGCAAATGCACGCGAACACCGGGCTACAGAGACGCACTCTCTTCCACACATTACCACCCAGTACGCTGATGCTACGCGCAGGCACCGGCAATATAGCTAACTGCGCGACGCAGAAACGGCACTTCGCTGTGTGCGGTAAACCAGGCTCGGTCAACTCTGTGGAAAATAATTGGCGAGATTCAGCGCCATCTGTTTTGCATCTCTAAATAAATAACCAAAAACGAAGACTAAAGACAAAATGAAGCAAATAAGAAACGGAAAATGAGAAATAAAAGATAACTAGAATTCTATTTCTCATTTTTTGTGGCTCATAACTTTATTTTGCCCTTATTTTTATGAAAAGAAATAATTAAATTTACGGTTTTGCAACTCTGCATTTCCAGTTGCTTGCACCCACTTTAAGCCTACTGAACGGCATGTTGGGAATTTATGCCCTATCACTTGTCTATTATTAATTTTTTTAAGTCCACAACCATTCACTGAACACTTTTTTATATCTATTTTAAATAATTCAAAGTAATTCTTTAACAGTCACCAGTGAACCATGCAGCAGACGACAACAACAAACAATTTATTTTGCGCGCACGCGCGTGGCCCTCGGCGTTTCGCGTCAGCGCCATCTGCGATGGGCATGAAAACTAATTTGACTCCCCTCCCTGCCGCTCAACCCCACCCCCCCCCGCCTAAGTTCTCTAAATTTTCCATTTTCCCTTCTTGAGTTGACCGAGCCTGCGGTGAACCGAGTACCATCAGGGAGTTCTCATCCAGTACAACTCCTCTGGCCGTCTACTCTCCCTGTAGGCGACCAGGTCACCTTCCCTCATCCTAGTGCCGTTCCATTCCTTGTAGCCAATTTAAACAGTGGTCGATGGGCGCTCCCTTGGACATCCATCGAGGTTAGAGTAGGTCAAGGACAGGTGCCTCTGACTGGCCTTCCCGCAGTAAACTTACGAAAACATCCTGACACCCACCTGACCTGGCATGAAAACGGCCGTTCACGGTGTCACGCACGCCTCACGGCCACCGGAACACCTCCCTGCCCCTCTATCGCCCCTAAGCGTACCGTACGGTTATTCAGAGAGAGACAGGTCCAAAGACGACGGTCCGGGCTCAGACAAAAACCACTCCATGCACCCTGAACGTGGACCCGATCCGACTATACCTGACAATCAACCACCACGTAATTCCGGCGATCGAAGCGCATGAACGGTTACCGTTTTCCTCCCTGGCTGCGCATGTTCTGTTTTGTTGATATATAGTTAAAGTCGAAAAATAGAACTCGAATTTCGATACTTGGTGACTAAAAAGAAGGGATACAATTTTATTTTACTTGTCAAAAACATATAGGTATTTGATTGTTTTGAGTTTAGTTTGGATCAATAAATTCAGTAAATGGTGAAAAATCTACAAAACTCACCTAAAAAAGTTCAATTTTGAGCAGATTTATGACAGCTGATTCTAATACTTTTGTTTATTTAAACTTTTATGTTAATTCAAAAAGAGGAAAAAATGTCGGTTTTGACGATTTTATTTTTTATCTTCATGAAAAAATTCCCCCCTACTCAATATCGCTTGAATTTGATGCACAGGAGTACATGAATGAAAGAAAAAATTGTTGACTTGTTAAGTTAATTGTCATAAACAAATTATATTAGCAAATTTCCAAAATCATGAATAGTTTGCTCGCAAGTATAATTGTGCGCTAAAATTTATTGCCTTCACCGTAAAAATGTCACTTGATTAAAAAAATTTTTCACTTGCTATACGTTCATATTTTTTTAAAACAAATTATATAAACAAATTCTTATTTTCGGCATTTATTGGAAGAAAAGAATCGTTTTTTCTTCTTATTCCATACAAATGATCTTTTCAGTGATTTTATTTAAAGTAAATTTGTTGGCCGATATTTGTTTATAATTTTTTCAAATAAATTATATAAAAAATATTTATTATCAGAATAGCAGGAAGCATAATCAGTCATTTTACATTCGGAAAAATATTTGTTCGCTCTAAAAAAAATGAAAAAATGATATAAAAATTTGATCTAAAATATGAAAGAATTTTTTCTTTTTGAATTCTATTTCGAAGATTTCTCTTCTTTAACTATCTTGATCGAATAATTATCAGACATCAGGGAAAAATCTCAGTATGATATATAAAAAAAAATTTTCCATGATTCACATTTTCATGCTGTCCAATGACAATTTCAGGCCCGCCATTTTGAATTTCATTATACTCAAAGGATTTTTGAATTTATATTATAAAGCTACCGAGTAAATTATTTCAGAAGCATTATTGACCAGAATTTGTTTATTTCGAAAAACATGTCTACTGCGCAGGTTCGATTCCCAAAACCGAAAGCCAGGCCTCATGTGTTTTCAGACTGTCTAGGGCATTATCGTAAAAAGAAAGACTTAGGAACCATGATTCAATGGAATTTGATTGTTATTTGTAATATCAATTTACTGGTAACACTTTAAGAAGACGTCGGATCACAATTTTATATTTCAGTTTAACCTTTTTTGATGATATAAAGGAATGTGGCTTGCAAGATGTACTATAAAATGATTATGGACTGGTCGATTGACGCCTACTGGAATTTCCTTGATTTCAGTTGGGGTCAATGGAGTAATCGTGCCGCTTAGCATGTTTATTTTTGCCCGTGCTTCATGTTCAACGCGAGGACTATATGCATATATTCCACAAAGAGAAGTTCCTTTTTCCAATGTTGCAAAGACCTCACCACCGAAGGTTGATAATACAATTTGTTCTTCGGTTGATATGGGCCTATAAAGACCCCGTCCTGCGATTATCTTAATTTGTTTGTCAGGAGGAAAAGTAAATCTTTGAAATTTTAATGACAGGTTTGGATTTTTTATGGGAATAAGCCGAATAAATTCAAGTTCGTCCATATCATATCCAAGTATCTGATTCAATGGCTGGTCAGTAGGAGACCTGGATCTGACATGAAGAGTTAGCTCGGTAGAAGGTGTAGACTTGATCGTAGAACTGGATTTGGCAGGAGGAAGATACCTGTCACTATCAGGCAAATAATCAACATGGGAACTTAAATCTGCAAAAAACAAGACAAAAGTATTACTTTTTAAAGTATTTTTGTAAATCATGAATCCGTTTTGGTGAAGGTGTGATGAAAGCTGAGAACGTCGAGGGAATATTGCTCTAAGAAATTTGAGGAAAGCTGGTCGTGCAATATTCAGGAAACTTTAATCGGGAAGGATCCGGGAAGCGTCTTGTTTAGTACGATTTTTACAGATGTGATACGCTTTAATGCAAAAATACAGCAGAAATCTGGGAGAATAGAACATTTTTTTGCATGTTTTTCAAACTTCCGTTTTGATAATACACACTTTCTGAATCCCCCCGAAATGAGTTTAGATCAAAATCATTTTCATTTCAGTCTAAATCTTAAATGGGTTGGAAAAGAATAGCTGTCGGAATAGAATACGGATTACTTAAGACAAATTGTTAATTGCAGAAAGCTTAAATTTTTTTTGAAATTATAGACATATTATAATGTTATATTCACCACTAGACGGAAGGATCACCATCCAGATGAATACCAGAGTATAAACCATTCGCATTTCTTGCAATTAGAAGAAAAAATGCTTATTGCGCTAATGAAGAATTTCGTTTAGAGTGTAACTGGCGATTATTATAGGGCTTTAATTAAAGTGTGTAACATATCCTATATTCATTATCTCGTAAATGGACATCGGCGTCATGGTTTTTTTTCTGAGATGATCATATTTATATTTCATAAATCAGTCCAACAAAAGAAGCTTGGTTACCTCAACCGATACTATTTTAGGACAAATAAAGTTATATTTCTAGTAAGCCTTCATGAAAATAAACTTTAAGTGTATTTATAAGGATAACAATTATTATTATAAATATTTTTGTAACTTCCCCATTAGTAACTAAAATTCAAGAATAAAATGTAGTAATCACATTTTAACCCTGACGTTTTCCCAATGAAGAAACATAAGCTTTTCGAAATCAAAATAATACCAAAAGACGTTCTTTATTTAATTTAAAAATTGTTTAAAACTTTTGATTGAAATTGTTTCACTTTTTAGAATTTAATTTAAAGCTGCTCAAAGTTAGGTCTGTTATTTTTAATTCATTAATTATACATTTTAAAAATTGATATCAACGGTTTTTAGTGCATAGGCAATTACAAATTAATAGCGTTTAAAATTCAATAATTTTTAAATTATCGGTTGTACATTTAAGATCCTCAAATATGAGTAATATTTAATTGAATATTTTAAAAATATTACGATTAAAAATTTTAATGTGTGTAACTAACTATATTTAAATAACAAGTATACAAATTTTTGGAGATGGTAAAGATCTTCAGATACCTTAAAACACATGGTATAGATAAAAATGTCAAAATTACGAAGATAAGAACGGTTTGAAACATATTTTTACAAATAGAACAAATATTTTAATCAATTAAAAATAATTTGTGTTTTAATATTAAGAAATACCAACTCAACGACGTACAGGCGCGCGTGTATCTACTGATCGGTTAAACATAAATAAGGTCTAAATTCAAAAATAATAAGAAGCAAATGGATTTTAAGAATAAATAACAAGATATTTATATTTAAAATCAGATTTTAATTAGTTTGATTGCATGCGATTAATCTTTTTAAATTATATTTTTCTTCTTCTAAGACTATGATAATTTCATGGAATGGATTCGTCAGCGCAGTTTTAAATTTTCTTTAAATGACCTCTGAAAACCCTAAAAATGACCTGCAATTTTCACATAAAAATTCTGTTACACTTTTTTATAAGAAATTATTCCTTACACTATAGGGATTGATTTCGGGAGGGTTCTGCATGCTCTGGCGAGATTATTGTTTCTAGGGATTTTATCGCATGAAAATTCGCCATTATTAGTGAAAATATTTCGACTCTTCAAGTTATCGTTTTTACAGGCTGTTTAAAAACTAAGGGGCTGATTTAGGGTGGGGTCCACATGTATCAATAAAGTGTAATTATATAATTATTAACGAAAGATTTTTGACTTTTCACATTAGTGTCTGTACAGCATTTTTTTTACAATAGAGGTTGATTTGTGGTGGTTTCCAGATTAGCTAGAGAGACATTTTTTTGAGATATTTTTTTTTTTGAGTTGTCTTGCTATACGCGCTTCAAGTGTTTTAATTAGAGGATCTCAACCAACAATGATCAAATAATATATTCTCGGTGAGGTTGACTCCCTTTTCTAATATACAATCGTTTTAGCTGATCAATTTTAGCACGTAGACCCAGGGATATTTACTGTCATTAATTACAAACCTATAATAATTTCCCTCATAAAATGGTTTCGTAAGTGCATGAAACAGAACTTTCTTTAACTGTCACAGAAAAAGATTGGCTGTGGCATTGAAAAAAGATTGAAGCCTTGGGAACCATATAATAGATTGACTTTGCATTAATTGTAATGAAAATTTTATATTTTCAAAAAATTGGATTAACAATGTAAAGAGTTGTAGTTAACATGTTGTCCTATAAAATAAAATAAAATGATTTGATCGGTTTATCCTTAGTAAAGGTGTATTTTCCTCAATACTCGCGTCCAAAATTACGAATTACACGCTCCTTTAGAATAATCTAAGTTGGCGTTTTCTCGATTGTAAACGTCACAGCGAAGTAAAGTCGCGTTTAGTCCTTAAGAGAACTAAGTGATTCTATGCGCATCCCTAATCTACCGCTTCTCCTTGTCACTGCGCCCGGCAACTCAGATTCTTCTGAACGAGCGTTTACACTCGTTCCGGTTTTCTGCTGCACGATGATTGCCGATCAGAAAGCTTCGGAAAACTTCGGTGGTCTTCTATTTATATCTCGATCCCCATTCGAAAAAAATTGAAGAAATTGGCGATTTTGATGCTTCGCGTGATTCTTAATTTCATGCATGCGTAAACTTTGAGGTTATGTTTTTCAGGTGTATATAATATGGATATTATTACTAATATACGAGGTGGACACGCTGTGTCTTACCAAAAAGTATGCAAGCCGTCACAATTAGTTTTCTGCAAAAAAAGATAAATTTTTAATCAAATATATAAATGAACAACAAAATTTTTTAAATTGTTTTCGACATAATAGTAAAATTTTAAAAACAAAAAGTAAAATTTTCATCCAAAAAGTTAAATTGTATACTCAAAAAAGGCATTTTTAATAAAATATATGAATTTGCACAAAAGAAATTTATTTTCCATCAAGAATATTTTTCTATACAAAATGTTAATGTTTAATCATAGTTAAATTTTCGACGAAAGAAATTAATTTTCTACTACGATAGACGAGTATTCAATAAAATACAAACATTTTTAACTACAAAAAAATCACATTTCAATGAAACAGAATAGTTGAATTTGTTTTAAAAAAAAATAATTTTTAACCAAAAACATAAAGGATTTTCTACAAAATAATTACATTTTTAGAAAACAAATTTTTCCAACTAAATTGATGAATCATCAACCCTGAAATATTACAAATCCTTTAAAATATCCTTTGAAATATTACAAATCCTTTAAAATCTCATACTAAATTATTGGAATCAATTGAAAATGCCTTGGAATCTATTAAAATATCCTAAGATACATCAAGTCCTTTAAAATCTCATATTATATTACTGTGAAGAATTGAAAAATCCTTGGAACCTCTTAGAAGACTCGCAAATATTTAGAAACCTTCAAAATATTTTGAAAGACCTGCACATCCTTTAAAGATTTCTAAAGTTCTTTGGATTTTTGTTAAATAACCCTTGTAAAGTGGTTATAATTCTTTGATATTCTTATAAATTCTCAAAATAAGTTGAACTTTCCTTGACATCTTCTAAAACATGCTCAAATATTTAAAATCCTTTAAAATCTTTTGAAATCTTTAGAGAGATCTTAAAAAAAGGGCTAGGTATTTTAGAAGATTTTGAAGAATTTGGAAAATTTGAGTGCATTTCAAAAGATTCCAAGGAATTTTCAAATGATTTTAATAATTTAGTATGAGATTTTGAAGGATTAAAAATATTTCAGGTTATTTTCTAAATTTTAAGATTTTTTCAAGAACTTCAAAAAATTTAAAGAGATTTTAAAAGATTTTCAAGAGTTTTAAATATTTGAGGATGTTTTAAAAAAGTTAAGGAAATTTCAACTTATTTTGATAATTTAAAGGAATTTCAAAGAATTTTAACAACTTTAGCAGGGTTATTTAAAAAATTCTAAAGTACTTTAGAAACTTTTAAAAGATGTCAAGGTCTTTCAAAAGATTTTGAAGGTTTCTGGTTTGGGCGGGTGTTCAACAGTAACTAGAGGGTCTTGGATGAGACGAGATGGGTCACAGAGAAACTGTTGATTTTCTCTGACCCACCTCTCCCTCCGCTCTAGACTTCTCTTAACGTCAGATAGTATCCGTATTCTCTCAACAATATGCTGCCTGATGGTCAGCAGCTTTGACTTGTGAAGTGTGTGATAACGGGTCCGGAGTTCGCGCGTGAACTTTCGAACCTTGGCGGTAAAATTCCTGCCAGATGTAATGTAGTCAATCACACACTGAATGCGGGACTCTTGGGCCGAACAAACCTCTCCAAACGACCTGGCAAAGGCATTTTCCAGGAAAGCGGAGGGCGGAGCAAAGAACGCCGGTCTCTCCGGTGGATCTTCCCCAAAATAGTGCGCGGGTTCCCGAAATTGGATTCTCTCTCCGCGTCTCTCCGCGTGTTTGTAAATTCACAGCTTAATGTCAGGACGTTCTCAGCCGGACAAGAAATGCACTAGCGCGTTCCTATACATGCTCAGAGTATTGTCAGGATATTCTCAGCCTGACAATAAAATTGAAGAGTGCGTGCCTGTAGATTCTCAAAGAAGTTATCAGGATGATAGCAGCCTGGCAATACGTTAGTTAGAATTAGTCTGTAGATTGCCAGAGGTTTGACTGGGGATTCTCAGCCTGACAACAATTAGTCGAGATTGTCTGTAGATTGTCCTCGTGTCAATTTGGAGCTAGCATTCCTGCTAAGCGACGCCAGGACAGCATAGTGGAAGTTCCGGTAGGGTGAGCTCTACCTGGCGCAAATAAATTAAAAGGAACTTCGAGTATTGTTCGTGGGTCAGAAGTGTGCGACCCGCGGACTCTGTCTATTCAGGCGTGACGAGCAGGTAAGTCGAAGCCGTCTTGTGG
>NC_046664.1:82446153-82452114 GCF_010883055.1 Belonocnema kinseyi | reverse complement strand
TTAAAAAAAATATTTTGTTATCAAACATTTTATTGCAACTTTTGTTGTTTTTCCATAAACTGAATTTGCTTATTTCCAATGTTATTTTTAAGATTTAAACTTTACACATATGGTCTACTGAGCAGCTTTACCTTTCTTTAACTTCTAAACTGTGTGAATAATTCCTGAAAACAAAATCAAGGATTTAACGAACAAATTTGGACAAACACCATAAGATGTTTCCATTGCAATCTGAAAAAGAGAAAAAAACTTCTTTCTCCCCAAAAAAAAGAAAAAGAAAAAATCTTCCCGCTTTCTGGCCAGAAATAAAAAAGAGGAAAGAAAAATGAGAAGGCAACAAACTAAAACCCCTTCCTTCTCTTTTTTATTCCTTTCGTCTTCTTTTTTTCTTATCATTATCAAATCATAATTAAAAAACATTTGTAAAAAAATATATATAATCACCAACGTTTCGGCACCCACACGGCACCCTTATCAAGGCAAAAAAATTTACATATAAGAAAATAAAAACAAAATAAAATAAAAATAAAATGGTAAAATAAAATAAAAATAAGATAGAAATTAATAAATATAAAATAAAATAAATAAAATTTGCAGTCGGCAGACACAGCGACATTGCCACGATGCTATCCCCTGATGACCGAGAATGAACTCCCAAGAATGAAGTGAAAGTTCAAAAGGCAAACCAGCCACAAACTAACCCTACAAAGAAACTACTTCCAATCCAAGTCAGCCAAAACAAAATTTAAGGTATTTTAATAAGATTAAAATCAAATTTAAAATCCTATTTAACGTCCAATAATTAAGTTACTGTGAATAATTGTTGAAACCAAATCAAGAATCTAACGACCAAATTTGGACAAACACCATAAAATGATCCCATTGCAATCTGTTCTACATTGCAGTTGTGGTGCCCATTGCTTAATATCCTAATAATTGACTAAAAGAGTCTGTTAAAGCATCTAGGGTGGAGATTCTAATTACAACAGAACTACGAAACTTTGATTAATGAATTAAGGAGAGGGGGGGTTGTTTCAACCAAGACTCATAGCTGGTTGGTGTTTTAAGCTGAAAAGGTCACCAACCTGCAGCAGCGTTCTGTTAGATGGGAGTTCATATAGTCCAGATGCTTTGAGAGCCTCTTTTAGTCAATTATTAGGAGATTAAGCAATAGGGCACCACAACTGCGATGTAGAACACGATGCGGTAGACAATTCAATTGACAAAGTTTGGGTCACTGAGGTTAGGGACATAATTTAAAAGTTAAACAACGGTAAGGCTGCTCAGTGGACCGTATGTGCAAAGTTTAAATCATAAAAATAACATTGGAAATGAGCAAATTCAGTTTATGGAAAAACGACAAAACTTGCAATAAAATGTTTAATAACAATTTTTTTTAATTAAAATTTTTTTTTGAACGAGACAATGACACTCTGTCTGTTTTAATACTAATGCATGTTATGAATTATAATAATATACATTAATAGGAATAATATTCAATTTCAGGAATAAACTCGAGTGCGAAGCGCAAGATACGTGATGAGAATGTTTTCGTTAAAGCCGAAGGAGCCTTAACAAAAGAGAATTCACAATTATTAAATTACTGTTTTCGATGCCTTCACCTTTAGGTTTAACAAGTAAATACATTACCGAGCGCGAGATACATATATTATCGAGAGCGAAACGCGACAGCCAACAGTCGCACACCTATAAAATTCGTGATTTTGGCCATCCATATTTGATCCTGCTGTATCTGTATTTTTTCCTTAAGTCCGAAAATTATTAATTTAGGTAATCTTTGTATAAAAATATCCCAACAAAAACAGTTTGTCTGAATAAACTCTGCCAATCATCCACATGAATTTTAATATTTTATACATTCACGGTGAAGATCATTATCGAAATTGTGAAATCAAAACATAAAGTCGTGTCCGAACAGTAGAAAGTTTTCAAATACTTCTGTTAATAAAATATATTATTTCAATGCAATAATTCAGTAAATATTTTTGTGTTTGTTAAGGAAAATAAATTGATATTTTAGAGGAACGCAAAAAATTAGAAAGTTTAATTAAAAAATGTGCATGGTTACGTCTTTTATTCTTAGTTCGTACATTGAAAATGTGAAAATAGATACCTACTGTTTTTCTTGTTTAGACTATTTCAAAGTAATAGAATATGAAAATAAACAATTTTCAGGTTATCAATTGTTATAAATATTTGAATAACGAGGAAATAATAAACAATAGGTGTCTCCTATGGATCAGAAAATAAAAGGTTGTAAAAATCTGCAAAGAAAATTAAGATCTCGATATACGTTAAAAATTTTCGAATACATTAAAATATAATGAAGCCCTTCAATAGCCCTCCTTTCTATAGTCCTTCCAAGAATTGACGCCGCGCTGCAGGGAGGTGTAACAGAAGCTGCGCGGGTTGCGGGGGATCTGCGATTGTCACTCAGGGGTAAACAAACAAAAGCGGAGCGGGCTATAATCAGTTATTTTTTCGGAATTGAGGTCATTGAATAAAAAGAACAAATCTTGATCGCCAAAATTAGAAATTGGTTCGAGGCGTTGCCATTTCTAATTGAAAGAGAGTTGTTCTTTTTATGCAATGACCTCAATTCCGAAAACTTATCTAACCAACAATTTAAGAGGTCGAAACTAAACAAAATGATTATAGAAAGATATATTTAAAATTGGATTTTAGTTAGTTTTGTTTGATGTGATTATTTTTTTAAAATAATGTTTCTTTTTTCTTGAAAACTCTCTAATCTTTCTTTTATTTAGAAATACAAATTTTGTAACACTCCTGCTATAAAAAGTCAACCTCTATGTTTTAAAAGGTTGATTTGTGGGGTGGATTAAGCATCTCCTGAAGGGATGAAACTCGCCAGAATATTTTTGACAAAAAATGTAACCTTATTGAACGAACAATTTAGAACCTTCAATTTAGTGTCTTTATAGAGAATTTTTTAACATTTAGGGGTTGATTTGAGGTCAGTACCACATGCACTGGAGGGTTGGTACTTTTTTTGGGGATCTTATAGAATGCAAATCTGCAATTATCAACGAAAATATGAGGACCAAATTAGATAAATTTGTCTACATAAATGTGAGTTATGCCACTTTAAAAAAATTTTCAGTATTAAGGTAGTTTGTCGTTATTGAAAGTATTTTTTTAAAAAGGAAAGATTTTGTTTCGTAACAAATATTTTAAAAGTACAAAAATACTATTTATTGAAGAACGTGTGTATTTGAGCAAAGTTTAGATTCTTATCACAATGATTTTTTTTCTTATCGCTAAAAAAATAAGGTTCTGGTAAATACACAGAGAAAAATGTATTACACCGTTAATGTTATCGGACTATCAAATTTTTGTTGGCAAACTATAGATACTACGACATAAAACCTAGATATTGAGTTTAATAAGCCCAAATTTGAAAAATAAAAATCAAGATTTCACGTGAAAAAATTATACAACCTAAAATTTATAGAAATTTGAAATAATTTTCTAAGCGTTTTGATTGTGCATTACGATTCTTTAATCTTATTATTGATTTCCAGGGCAAGGCTTTAAAATAAAAGATGCATAATGATTTTGATAACTTATCAGATCATTTAAAAGTGTTCATTAAATCGGACGAGAGTATCAAAGCAATTCATCCTAATGACTTTTTTCGATAAAAAAATTATCAGTTATAGCATTATAAGATTTAAAAAATCAATGGAAAATCAACATTTTAATCCAAACAACGCACAGTATGAACAACAGTCAAGAAAAGAAAAGCATTGTTTTTGAAAGCCATACAAGATAATCATAAAATTTTTTTGGATTTTGATGAAAAATCGAAAATTTTAATTTAATAAGTTAATAATCACTTCTTTATAGCATGCGTATTTCTTGTTTTATTCGTGAAAATAACATTAAAAATAAAAACGAAAAATTTGTGGAAAAACGACTGAAGGTAAGAAAACATATTGATAGAAAAAAGGTGTTTACCCAAAAAAGAGATAAAAATTTGTTATAATTTATTATATTCTCATCATATATAATTGAGAATATATTAGAATTATCCGAAATTTGATACCACAACATTCCAATTTTGAACCAAATGACGCGAAATACGAAAGAAGTCGCAAAGAGAAGAAATAGCTTTTAATAAATCCTACAAAATGGCTTTTAACCATTTTCCAGTTGCACTCATTATTCTGTTTTTATTAATCGTAAGTAACATGCAGCAAACCAAAAATTCCAATATCACGCCAAAAGATGTGAGATATGTAAAAAAATCTAAAAGAAGACTTGCAGGATGATTTGCCTTAGTCACACAAAATAATATTGAAATAAAATTCCTATTCTTGGCATAACAACGCGAGATGGAGAAAAATGTTTGAAAAAAGAATTTTAACTTTTTAATTATTTTTAAGGTGCTTCAGAAAATAAACATTTACAAATCTCCGGCAAAAATCGAGCGCGCAGCATAAGTATTAGAACAATACACATATAAATACTGCCCGAAGTGCGAGATACAATAGATGCGCGTCCTAGGCTCTCACTTTCACATTAAAAACAAAAAACGATTAATTAAAGGCCCATTGACGGAGTGTAATAAAAATGTTGAATCTATAATAGGTAATTAACGATAAACTTATTATAATTTCCCTTAGAAACTATTTTCGTGAGTAAATGAAACGGATTTTCTTATATTTTTTCTGAAAACTACAGGCTAGGGCATTACCGACTGATTGAAGCCTTGAGAACAATGATAGATTCACATTATATGAGAATCTGTCACCACAATTTACTTGTAACATTTAAAGAAGACGTCGGATCACAAACAGTTTTATATTTTATTTTTATTTGTCTTCTAATGGGGAGGAGGACTGCGGTTTTCAAGATCTACTACAAAATGATTAAAGATTGGGCGCTGTATGCCTACTGGGATTTCTTTACATTCAACTGAGGTCAATGGACTAACCCCACCGCTTACCATGTTTATTTTTGCGCGCACATCACGTTGAAGGAGAGGATTATAAGCATATATTCCCGTCAAAAAATCATTATTCTCTAATATTGCAAAGATGTCGCCACCGAATGTTGATAACACAATTTGTTCTCGGTTTGATATGTGCCTAAAACTACCATGTCCTCTGCGTAACTTAATTTCTTTATCCACAGGAAAAGTGTATCTTTGAAATTTGAAAAGGCGGTATGGATTCCTCATAGACATCAGCCGAATAAATTCAAGTTGGTCAAGCTCATATCCAAGTACGCGACACAACGGATGGTCAGTGGGAGACCTGGACCTGGCACGAAGAGGTGACTCGACAGCGGAAGAAGTCCTGATCGGAGAATGAGGTCCGCCTGAATGAAGTGACCTGACAGGAGAAACTGGTATCTCCGAAAAGGAAGCAGAAGCAGAAGCAGCAGCAGAAGAGGAAGAAGAAGATGATGACTCGCCACGAGGAACTCCAGGGATAGGGGAACCATCAGGTAAATGCTCGAACTGTGAACTTAAATCTGCAGAAGCGACAGAGGATTATTATTTTTTTAAGCATGTTGTTATATCATAAACCACTTGTGGAACAATTTCGAGGAAAAAATGAGGACATTAAGAGCAGATTGCCTTGGGAAATTTTTAGAAAGCTGGATGTGCATTGTAATCCACTTTTATATTTCCGTTTTGCTAGCACACACTTTCCGAATTCTTCGAAAATGAGTTAAGAGCAAATTCATATACATTTCAGACAATATCATATAGCGGTTTAAATATAATAGCAATCGGAACAGAATGCAGATTAGGTTAAAAAAATTGTTAATTGAAAAAAGCTTAAAAATGTTTGAAAAATTATAGATCTACGCACGGTGAGCTGAAAGACACTTTTAGCTGGTCGGCCATGCCGAAAAAAACGGACTAGGTAGATTTGTTTGGAAGGCTTTCAAGAATTGAAAAAACCTGGA
>NC_046664.1:82442083-82446053 GCF_010883055.1 Belonocnema kinseyi | reverse complement strand
GATTAGAGTGACTAACTTTATGTTTATTCCAGAATTTCAAAAACTCGTGATGAATTGATTCTCCACTTTGTTCAGACCATAATCCCAAACCACATTTTGATTTCAAAAAACTTAAGCATTTATCAATATGCTTTACTATTATATGTACACCGCTCGTAAACAAACGTAAACATACATGTATGTTTACGTTTGTAAACATCGTCATCTTGAAGTTATTCATATTTATTGACGTTAATTTGATTGTTTTGATAAATTACAGATCTTATTTAGAACGTTAACAAATGAAAACAAATAATGGGGTTAAAATTTATAGTTTTTCCTTAAAATTTGTAAAACCGATCAGCTAGGATTTTGAGGCAAGGTTTTTTCGATTCTTGAAAGCCTTCCAAACAAATCTACCTAGTCCGTTTTTTTCGGCATGGCCGACCAGCTAAAAGTGGCTTCCAGCTCACCGTGTACGGTAGTATTGTACTCACAAATAGATCGAAGGATGACCATCCAGGTAAAAACCAGATTATAAACAATTGCCATTTTTGGCACTTATGGAAAAAACTAATTATTTTACTGATGAAGAGTTTGGTTTACAGTGTAACTTGCAATTATGATACTGCTTAATTAGGATGTATAATTTATCCTCTAGTCGTTTCCTCGTAGGTAATCATCTGCGTCAGGGTTGTTCTTCTGAACTGATTATATTTATATCTCATAAATTAGCTCAAAGAAAGAAGCGTATATCTTTTACCACGTATTATAGAGTAAAATAAACCCAGCTTCACGAAAATATACAATACATAAAGAAAAGTAACTTTCCAGGATTGATTAATATTTAGCTCATTAAAATTCAGATATTTGGTATGGAATGTGAAAAAAATTAATGTTTCATATCAGCTAATTAAAAAAAGATGCTATCTAGCAATCATTTAACCAATTTTTTCAAGCAAATTCATAGCTTGCCTATTTTTAATATTTAAGTTTTATTCATTCTGAATCAAAGAGTTCAGAGTTTGAATATTTTCAACGAATACTTTTTGTTATAAAATTTTCCAAATTTACAACAATTTTTAATTAATAAGCTACTTTTCTAAAACAGAAGTGTATCAAAGCAAAGAGTAATGAAAAATATATTTTCAATCGATTCCATCAAAAAATTGATAATATTAGTTTAAAAAATATCAAAATTCTGCATTTATTTATAAATAGTATTTAAATAATCAACACTCGTTGCCAATTTGAAAAGTATGATAGTGAAGAGTCATCGGAAAGACATTCTTAGTTCATTAATAAACAAAAATTTAGCGCATTCGTTGCAAATAAGCCAAACTCTGAATTTATTACTAAACATTGAAACGGAAGAACATTGTTTGTAAATTTCGTAAAAAATGATGCTTCTGCTGAAAAAAACCAAATTCTGAATTTCTTTATAAAACTTGAGTACACATTGCCAGATGACATCTATTTTAAATTATTGGAAATGAAATATTAATTTTTATTATACATTTTTTTTCTCAATATTCTGACCTTTTCAAACTTATTTCGAGATATTTCGCTGCCTGTAGATAATTGGATAATTATTGCAATTTTGCAAATTTTATAGAGAAAAATTAGCTACTGGATAACATTTCTTCTAGGATGATTATTGTTTATGGTAGACGCAAATTTAACAAACAAATGTGGTATTTGGGCAAAAAACATATTAAACAAAACTCTTCTAAGATCCTTCCAAAATGATGTTCCCTGAAAGAATCTATTTTCCATTATATTTGTTGTCTTTAAGCGTAGCGCTATTCGAAAAATTGCTTTATTTTCCTAAAATAAACTTGGTTGATATAATCAGGCTACTGTAATTGGGGTCAATTATGAAATATAAATCTGACTGTCTACGCAGAACAAGTTTAATGATCTACTACGTTGTCTATTACATGACGAGTGTAATATTTTTTATACAACCTAATTGGCCACTAAATTAATCGCTTCTTATGTACGCTGTCAACTTAATTTTTCAATAACATGATAATTATTGTTTTTCCTAACTCCAACAAATGAGGATAGTTTATAATATTATCTGTACATTGGCGGTTATCCCTATTACTATTCTTTTCTAAACGCTATATGATTTAGTCCGAAATGAATGTGTGTTACAAAAAATTAATTTTGAAAAATTCATTATTGATGCAGAATTTGACCGGATTTCAGAACGTGTTAGTGTATTTTTAAAAGCCGTTTTTTCGAGAACGTAATTATTTTAAATTATAAAAAATCTTTGATACCTTTGAGAATATCTTGAAATTCTTCAAGATATTTTGAAATATTTTGAAGCCATTTGAAATTTCAAAGTTTGAGTGGTTAACTCTTCGGGTCATTACATAAGATAAATGGATTATTCCTATAGATTCCAATATAAGAAACTACAATGATTCTTCTCAAGGTATCCTGTTAGATATTTGGTTTGTGATTTATGATACGATGATATACGAGTCTTTACTTAAACATAGCTTAAATTAATTGGGGTGAATCATATGAGGTGATTTGGAGGTAGCGTACTATATAACGTATCTATATTATGTAATATTAAAGAAAATGTGTAAATTTATCTAAACTTTCAAATTTACCTGTTCTTCTAGTTATTTATTACTCTATCTAGTTTGCAAATACATCAAAGATTTATTTAAAATAAATATATGCTGTAAAAGTAAAAAAGCGCACGAAAAAAATTTTTAGGATTCTTTAAAAAAAAAATCCCTGAATACTGCTGCTCCATCTTTCAACGAATTCCCCAGTGTGATCTTTTCTCAATGTCCACAGCCTTTCCTCGCAATCTTTCCACAACAGGTTTATAATATACCAAAATCCTTTAAAAAATAATAATCCTCTTTTATTCTTGTAGATTCAAGTACACAGTTTCACTGTTTACCTAATGGAACCCTTATTCCTGGAGTTTCTCGTCCCGAGCTATCTTCTTTTTCTGCTTCTTCCTCTTTTTCGGAAATAAAAGTTTCTCCTAACAAAAGTAAAAAAAAAACGTACCAAACAAATTTTTCGCAGGAGCCTTCCCAAAAAATATTCCCTGAATATTACTGGTCCATGCGTTAATAAATTTCCGAAAGCAATCTCCTGTCAAGTCTCCTCCTTCTGTCAGATCTCATTCTCTGATGAGGACTTCTTACGTTGCCGTGCCACTTGTTTATGCCAGGTCCTGGTCCTTCACTGCTCTTCCATTTTCTCTCGTACTTGGATGTAGACTTGATCAACTTCAATTTATTCGTCTTCGTTCCTGCGTAAATGGGCACCGGCTGTTTGAACTTCGAAGATACACATATCATACAGATGAAAGAATTCAAATACTCATACTAAAGGGTTCCTTTGCACCGATATTATTCCGAGAAAAAATCTTATCGTCAAACTGCGATGGTGAGATGTTTGCATTAATCGAGAATAATGATGTTTTTATTGGAATATATGCATACAGTTCTCGTGTGCATTATGCAGCACGGGAAAAAATAAGCATGGTAAGTGGCACTGTTATCCCATTGACCTCAGCTGAAATCAAAGAAATTGCAGTAGGCCTCCAGCGTCCAATCTTTAATCATTTCATAGTACATCTTTCAAACGAAAATAGTCCAGACCATTAATAAATGTAAAAATAAAATGTAAATTTGTGTGCGTTTCGAAGTGTTAAAATAGTACAAGCAACGTGTTAATAAAAACAATTATTTTGCGCAAAGTTCATGTATTTTACTAAAGATGCATTTTTTTAGTGTACAATTTAGCTTTTTGGATGTAAATTTAATTTTTTGTTTAAAAATTTTACTATTATGTTGAAAACAATTTAAAAATTTTGTTTGTTAGTTTATGTATTTTATTCAAAATTTAACTTTTTTTTGCAAAAAAATAATTCTTTTAGTGTAAAGTTGAACTATTTCTATTAAAAGTTAATCAGCTATTTATTAGTATTTATATAATATTTCATAAT
>NC_046664.1:82437234-82441983 GCF_010883055.1 Belonocnema kinseyi | reverse complement strand
CGCATGGATGAAATTATAAATCATGCGAAGCATCAAAATCGCTAATTTCTTTAACGTCTTTTAAATGGGGAACGAAATATAAATAAAAGACCACCAAAGTTTCCGTAAGCTTTTAGATAGGCAATCGTGCAGTAGAAAACCTGAGAAAACCGAAGTTTAAGTCGTGTATTTTCGGCTTACACAAGAACTTACAGTGGTAATCATGCGCCTTCTGTTTTGCGGCTTCCAAATGGTGGGTATCGTGCGGGTAAATTTCATCCACGATCTAGCATCTTCGCCAACACGCATGATTTTTTACATTCACTGAGCTCGCGAGGCAATCTTTATGCTTGTAAATATTCGACACTGTATCCTGTTTGTTGTACAATCTGCTATTAAAAGCTCTAATACATGGTTCGGATTTCTAATGGAAGTTAGCTGAATAAGTTTAAGTTGATCAATTCCATTTCCAGGTCTGTCAGAAGAAGCAAATCTGGCAGGAGCAGACCTAGACCTGACACGAAGAGGCGGTTTGAAAGGAAAAAAAGATCTGATCGCATAATGAAGTCTGAAAGATTGAAAAGACCTGTAAGGAGAATGTTGTTTGTCAGATGATAAAAGAAGATAGGATCTCACGAGAAACATTGAGAAGAATAGCGCAATGAGTCATATACTCCAACGGTGAATTTAACTTTGCATAACGCAACAGAGGATTATTAGTTTTCGAAGAATTTTGTAGAAATTTTGTAGAAAACTGGGCTTGCAAGAGTTGAGAAAAATTAATCTGTAAGGATCCTCGAAAAGTCTTGCTTAGTATATTTTTGTTTAGCGAATATAATCCGGTTTTATTCACAAATGCAGAAGAATTCTGTGCGAACAGAAAAAAATGGCACATTTATTTCCAATTCCCATTTTAATAACAAACATTTTCCTGGATTACTTTGAAATGTGGTAAAATCAAATTCATATTCTTTTCGGACTAAATCAGATAGACGGTACAGCAGAATTCTGAAAAAGAAAAAAAAAGTTGCAACGCCATAAAACACAAAACATTTGCAAACAGTAATACGGAAGAAATATAAGCTGTTTCGCGATACACAGTAGAGCAAAAAAATGTCCGTGGACAAATTGATTTTAAAAATACAATTATTATCTGATTTTAAGGCCATGAAACGAGAGGATCACGTGACCATTGTCGGACCTCAATTTTTCTTCCCCAACTTATGTCTAAACCAAATGGCGCTGTCGCTCTGAAAGCTTAGGGAATAAAGGAGGAGGCAATAAAGTGCATGTGACTGCTTTGATCCGCTCGAAATTTAAAAAAAAACTTCAAAGAAAACGAAACTAAAAGCTATATTGTCCTAAATAATTAGAATTGTGAAAAAAGTTTTTTTAATAACTATTTTGGAGAAATACCAACTGTGCTGTAAAACACTGCAAGCAATTTCGAATATTGTCAAGGGGCTAGTTATGAGGTTTGCATTTATCAAAGTGTAACAAAATAACAAAAATAGCTCACGAACATTATGCACAAATAATGCAAAAACTAATGTTTGCTCTTCAAATGCAAATAAACAAAACTTGGTCTGGCATGCGTATCAGATGTGTTAGATCAGCACTATCGCTGCGAGTAGATAACTTCGAACTTCTACGGGTCTGTGGGTAGTACGCGGAAAAAAGTGCATTATTCTTTCTTGAATTATTTCTATAGTAGGGGATACGGGTGAACCTTGAACAAATATTATAAATTTTGTATAACTTTCAAGATTTAATGTGAAAAAAATGTGGAATAACTCTGCAAGAGTTCTGTAAACATTTCAAATCAGACAGGGACTTGAAATCGATTTTCGAATCGAATTTTTCCTAAAAATTTTCAGATTCGATTTTCTTAAAAAACCTACTTTGAGAGTTTTTGTCGATTTTTGTTTAAACTTGTACTTTCATAATGATGATATTTTGTACGTTTGATGCTTGCTAAGTCACTTTTGTAGCCAGGAGAATTCGTTTTTGTTACAATCGAATTTTCTACTTTTTCTCGGAATCAATGATAGGTACGAAAAGATGTTAAGAAAAAAGTCTGTACGAGTCAACCGGCCCTCACTGTTTACCAGCCTCCTGCCTCGACCGTGTATGTGTATGTAGTAGTAGTTTTTTTACGATCCGGAGGGGAAATATCGGTCAAACTAATCCAACAGATGGCGTAACAAGAAGTAGGTTTGTCTTTTACATTGAATTGCATTAAGAAAAAGCAAAAATAATTAAAAACTTGATGCTGTTTGCAAATAAACCAAAAAAAAGATGAAAAAATAAGAGTAATTATTACTAATTATTAAAAAAAAAGAAAAAGTCATGAAAATATGTAGTTTAATATGAATAAAATTTAATTTTGAGATACATTTTGAAAGCAGTTCGAAGTTTATATTTTTATGATTTATATTTTGCTGATATTATTGATTTTATTATTTGTTCTAGTTAAAAAAATTATTTATTGCTGAAATTATTAATGTAGCTAATGAAAAAATTAATAATATTTAAGACCTTAATGACAAAAATATTTAAAACATATACATGCTCAGAATAATTAATAAAATCTATATTACTTATATCCAATATAAATATAATAATAATTGCAATTAAAATTTTTGATTGAATCATTTAGTAAAAAGTCAATGACACGAATGATAATGAGAAACTGGATTTATTATTATTTAATATAATGTATAAATTTATTTAAATTGAACCAAACATTATATATACATTTATACAGTTTAATAATTTATTTGTTGCTTAATCTTGATAGCTTTTTACTCGTTGCATTTAGCCCCTAATAATTTTATTTGAAAATTTAAATTTAAAGGAACGTTTGAATTAAATAGTTAATTATATTATAGCAAACCTCATTTCTAAAGTAAACATACTATAAGCTATTAAAATCTCTAAAAAAAACGTGCTGTACTCATGACGCACAGTTGGAGGAAAAGCACTTTTTTTATTACATAAAGGTCCAGAGCCATCAATTTTCTTACGATTTTGAATTTTTTTCTTTTAAATTAAAGATCATTAAATTCAATAAATCTTGACTCTCTAAATTTTTGTCTCCTCTATTTTTTATTAATAATTTTTCCAGTCAAAGTATGAACGAAGTTTTATTATCGGTGAACTTTTTTGTTTGCTAAAAGTGCTTCCCATTAATGTAGAAATGACATTTAATAACAAAAATAATTTAAAAGTTTATAATAACCACTGCAATAAACAATTTTTGTGGCCAAATATTAGAATTTGAGATTTTTCAAATTATAATTTCCTTCAATGGCTAGAACGACTTCAGGTATTCCTTAAAATAAAAAATATTTAATAATATTTGATAAAATATAAGAATTAAAATTTTTGTAAACAAATTAGATAAACAAATTTAAAATGTTGGCCCTTTCACATACAAATTTGTTTTTGCACTGGAAATATTTTAAGCTATTGCACGAATAACTGCTAGTCTCAAAAATATTAGAAAAGTTAACAATAACCACTGTTATTAACAATTCTTGTGACAAAATATTTAAAATTAAGGTTTTATCAAATTTAAATTTTCTTTGATAGCCAAGTGGTGGGTTATTGTTAAAAGATTTTGTATTGAGTGAATCTTAGCATGCAGTGTTATGATTCATTTCTAATCTATTACGATTGAAAACCCGACTTTTTCCAAGTGAAATTGCCAACACGGGGAAATTTTTTATGTACATTGTTTATAAACATGTAAGTTGTTATATTTCACTAAATATGGTCAAAGATACATTTTTTCGGAATATCCGTAGCCATTATAGTGATTAAAGGAAATAAAAATTTTGATAAAACCTTACATTTGGATATTTTGTCACGAGAATTATTCATAACAATGGTTATTCTTAACTTCTCAAATATTTTTGTGACTAGCAGTTATTCGTCCAACAGCTTAAAAGATTTCCAGTGTAAAAAAAATTCTATGTGAAAGAACCAAAATTTTGAATTTGTTTATTTAATGTGTTTGATAAAATTTAAATTGTTATATTTGATCAAATATTATTAAATATTTATTGTTTAAAGGAATACCTAAAGTCGTTCTAGCCATTGAAGGAAATAATAATTTGAAAAATCTCAAATTCTAATAGTTTGCCACAAGAATTGTTTATAATATTAGTTATTATAAACCTTCGAATTATTTTTGTTATTAAATCTCATTCCTACATTAATTTGAAGTTCTTTTAGCAACAAAATAATTTTACCGACAATAAGACTATTTGTTAATTTGTTCATCAAATTTGTTTGCAACAAATAAATGGAATGATAAGCAAATTATTTGTATTTTATAAGTCCCTAAACATTAATTTAAGACAATATAAGGTTTTCTTGATCAGTCATTGTAGAGTAAAAAATTGTTATGTACAAAATTTCAGTTTTTTCATACTTTGAGTAAAAAAATTATTAATAAACAAATAGAGAATACAGTACGTTTTTTATAGCTTTTAATAGCTTATATAGTCTGTTCATTTTAGAAATGAGTTTTGTAATAATATACTTAACTATTTAATTAAAAATCTCTTTTAAATAAAAAATGTTTAATTAAATGATTAGGGGTTGAATGTAGCCAGAAAAAAGCTTTCAAGGTTAAGCAAAAAATAAATAATTGCACTATATAAATGTATATACAGTCTGTCAAGTTAAAGCGTGGGTGGCTTTACTCGCAGTCGGTAAGGTGTATCGACATGATTTTGGTGTCAAAATATTAAGAAGAGCTCC
>NC_046664.1:82421848-82437134 GCF_010883055.1 Belonocnema kinseyi | reverse complement strand
GAGCTCTTCTTAATATTTTGACACCAAAATCATGTCGATACACCTTACCGACTGCGAGTAAAGCCACCCACGCTTTAACTTGACAGACTGTATGATGTTCGGATCAATTTAAATAAAAATGTACATATAATTAATTAATATTAAATCCATTTTCTCATTTATTAGTCTATTCATTGATTTTTTATCAAATTATTCCCTAAAAAATTTTAATTACAATCACTATTACTTTCAAAAAACATTTTCTTCAAAACTTGAAATTGTTAAGATTTGATATACCTCATATATTTTTTATTAATTCTTCTGATCATGTACATGTTTTAAATGTTTTTGTCATCGAGGTCTTAAATATTATTAATTTTTTCATTAGCTACATTAATAATTTCAACAATAATTTTTTTTTAACTAGAACAAATAATAAAATCAATAATATCAGCAAAATAAATCACAAAAATATAAAGTTCGAACTGCTTTTAAAATGAATCTCAAAATTAAATTTCATTGATATTAAACTACATATTTTCATGACTTTCTTTTTTCAAATAATTAGTAATAGTTACTCTTATTTTTATATATATATATTTTGTTTATTTGCAAACAGCATCAAGTTTTAAATTATTTTTGCTTTTTCTTAATGCAATTCAATAACAAAGACAGACTACTGGGTGGTGTACAAAATATTTTCAAGTGTTCAAAACGAGTTTAATGAATTTCAAGATAATTTAACGGGATTTAAGAACTCTTTTAAAATAAAAAACATTAAAGTTTATGAATGAATTTAAAAATAGTTCAAGTAATTTTAAAGGATTTAAAAAGATTTTAGAAGAATTCCAAAAAGTACAAGAAATTCCAAGAGCAAACTGAAAATAATTATCCAAAAAAGATCTCCAATAGAAACGCAAATGTTGAAAAAATCATTGAATTATATATAATAATAATACTTGTTAATAATTTGTAAAACGTTAATAATTGTTGAAACTACCTTAATTAAAAAATGCACGATTTGCCTATATCTGGAGGTACAAACTTGATTCTTTCGATGGAATTAACTGTAAATAAGTAATCTCTAAATTTTTAAGAACATTTTGAACAAATGCACTATTTGGCTATTTTTGGAGATACAAACTTGATTTTTTCGATACAATTAACTGCAAATAACTAACTTCTCTAAGTTTTTAAGAACATTTTGATGAAAGTTAACCATTTGTTATTGTAATGACTTTTTTCCTATTTTAAATTATACTAGACTATTATGAGCGCGCAAAACCTTACCACACCCTAACTGCAGTTACGTAAATTTTTTTCCATTTTTTATTTTATTCTTATATTTTATTTTTATTTTTATTCCATTATATAACCTACAAGTAAATCATTAATTTATTTGTAACTTATGTTACTTAAATTTGAGGTTATAATTTTTAATCTTTATCCAATTTAATGTTTTAAAAAAAATATTCAGCTTATTTCAATTAGTCATTTTACAAAATAAGAAGCACTAAACTATAATTCTCACTAAAACCTTCAAATAATCTTTAGTTAATACATTTTATTTTAATTTGAACTTTCATTTCTAAATTTTTTTATTATTAATAAACTCGTAAACTAATTCCAAAAAATGTGAGTTTTTGTAAAATCAGTTGATAATTAATTAATCATTTCACAACATAAAAAGCATTACACAATTATTTTCATGAAAACATTCAAATAACGTTTACATTATATTCTCATTCAAATTTGAAACTTCATTTCTCTACATTTAATTTATTAATAAGCTTTCTAACTAAGTTAAAAAAAAAGTGTAAATATAATTGAGAATATTGAATTTAAATACTCATTTCACAATATCGGAAGCACTATAAAAATTATATAATTATAATACAAGTATTAAAAAAAAAATATAGTTATTTTTACCATTAAATCATTAATATAATTGGAACATGAAAGTAATAAATTTCGTATAATAAAAATGTTGAATCTATAATAGCTAATTAATGATAAACCTATTATATCTTTCCTTAGAGACTATTTTCGCGAGTAAATGAAACGGAACTTTTTATATTTTTTCCGAAAACGACAGGCTTACTTGTAACATTTTAAGAAAACGTCGTATCACAAACAATTTTATATTTTATTTTTATCTGACTTCTAATGGGGTTGAGGATTGCGGTTTTCAAAATCTACTACAAAATCATTGCAGATTTACTGCTGTAAGCCTACTAGAGTTTCTTTAGTTTCCACTGAGGTCAATGCACTAACCGCGCCGCTTACCATATTTATTTTTGTCCGCCCATCACGCTGAACGCGAGGATTATAAGCATATATTTCCGTCAGAAAATCATTATTTTCTAATATTGCAAAGATGTCGCCACCGAATGTTGATAACACAATTTTTTCTCGGTTTGATATGGGCCTAAAACTACCATGTTTGTCCATGTTGGTCAAAGTCATACTCAAGTACGCTATACAACTGATAATCAATGGGGGATCTGCACCTGGCACGAAGAAGTGGCTCGGCAGTGGAAAAAGTCTCGATTGGAGAATGAAGTCTGGCTGAAAGAAATGACCTGGCAGGAGAAACTGGTCTCTCAGAAAAGAAAGAAAAAGCAGAAGAAGAAGAAGAAGAAAATGGCTCGCGTCGAGGAACTCCAGGAATAGGGGAACCATTAGGTAAATGGTCGAACTTTGAATTTAAATCTGCAGAAGCGACAGAGGATTATTATTTTTTTAAGCATGCTGGGATATCATAAACCGCTTGTGGAAAAATTGCGAGGAAAGCATGAAGACATTGAGAGAAGATTGCCTTAGGAAATTTCTAGAAAGTTGTATGTGCATTATACAATATTCAGGAAATATTAATCGGGAAGGATCTTGGAAATGTCTTGTTTAGTATGTTTTTTTTCATATTGTAATCCACTTTTATATGTTCATTTTGCTGGCTCACACTTTTCCCAATTCTTCCGAAATGAGTTTAGAGAAATTCATTTCAGACAACATCATATAGAGATTGGAAAATAATAGCAATTGCAAGAGAATGCAGATTAGGTTAGAAAAATGGTCAATTGCAAAAAGCTTAAAAATGTTTTTAAAATTATAGATCTACTGTAGTATTATAATACTAAAAGTAATTATTTCACTGATGAAGAGTTTGGTTTACAGTGTAACTGGCAATAATTATATTGCTTAATTAAGGTGTATAATGTATCCTGTAGTCGTTTTCTCGAAGGTAATCATCTGCGTTAGGTTTGTTATTCTGAACTGATTATATTTATATCTCATAAATCCGTCCAAGGAAAGAAGCGTGCTTACTTAAACCGAGGATATTTTGCGAAAAATGAGGCAATTTTTTCTAAAAGCGCCTGGTTTCACCGAAAAAAAATATTAGGGGAAAAAGCTGCTTGTTAGTAAAATCCTTAAATAATTTTTTCTTGAACATGGACTACATGTGTATCTTTTACTACATATGACATTTGGTATAAAATGTGAAAAAAATTAGTATTTCATTTCGATTAATGAAAAACAGAGGCTATCTAGCAATTGTTTAACCAATTCTTCTAAGCAAATTCATAGTTTGGCTATTTTTAATAATTAAGTTTAATTTTTTGACGGAAATTACACAAGAATTCTGAATGAAAAAGTTCAGAGTTTGATTATTTTCAACGAATACTTTTTGTTATAAGGTTTTCCGAATTCACAACAATTTTTAATTAATAAGCTACTTTTCTAAAACAGAAGTGTATCAAAGCAAAGAGTAATCAAAAAAATATTTTTAGTCGATTCCATAAACAATAGTTGATAATATAAATTGAAAAATAGCAAAATTCTGCATTTCTTTATAAATATTGTTTAAATAATCAACACTTGCTGTCAATTTGAAAAGTATGATAGTCAAGAGTCATCGAAAAGACATTCTTAGTTGATTAATCAACAACAATTTAGCGTATCGTGTCAAATAAGCCAAACCCTGAATTTATTTCTCAAAATTAATTAAATAATTCATAATTCGTTTATTTTTGAAAACATAGTTTAATTATTGGAAATGAAATATTAATTTTTGTTATAATGGTTTTCTCAATATTCTGACCTACTAAAGCTTATTTAGATAGATTTCGGTGTCTGCGGATAATTGGATAATAAATGCGATGTTTCACATTTCATAGAGTAAAATGAGCTACTGGATAACATTTCTCCTAGGATGATGAATGTTTATGCTATACGTAAATTTAACAAAAAAATGTAGTGTTTGGGCAAAAAAAACATATTAAACGTAGCGCTTTTTGAAAAAATCGCTTTATTTTCCTAAAACAGACTCGGTTGATGTAATCAAGCTAATTTAATTGGAGATATTTATGAAATATAAATCAAACTATCTACGCAGAACAAGTTTCATGATCTACTGCGTTATATATTACATAACAAGTCGAGTATTTAAATACAACGTAATATAGCACTAATATAATCGCTTCTTATGTACGCTGTTAACTAAATTCTTTACTAACATAATAAGCAGTGTTTTCCCCGATTCCAAAAAATGAGGATCGCTTATACTATTATCTGTATCTTGGCGGCCATCCTCTATTCTGTTGGCGAGTACAATACCAAAATATATCTAAAGTTCTAAAGTTTTTGAGCTTTCAACAAATAACAAATTGTACGAAGTAGTCCCTGTTTTATTTCTATTGCTATTCTTTTCTAAACGCTATATGATTTAGTCCGAAATTAATCTGTGTTACAAAAAATTAATTTTGAAAAATTCAATATTGAAAATGTTAAAAATTGATATAAAATAAATAAATACTGTAAATATAGAAGCTGCCCAATGTAAAAAAGCATACTAAAAAAACTTTATCAGGATTCTTCCAAAAAAAAATATTTCCTGATTATTGCTGCTCCATCTTTCAAAAAATTTCCCAGTGTGATCTTCCCTCAATGCCCACAGACTTTCCTCACAATTTTGCTACAACGGATTTATGATATACCAACATACTTCAAAAAATTATAATCCTCTGTAGCTTCTTACAGATTTAGTTTCACGGTTTAACTGCTCACCGAATGGCGTCCCTATTCCTAGTGTTCCACGTGGCAATCCATCCTTTTTTCTTCCTCTTTTTCGGAAAGACAAGTTTCCCCTAAAAAAAGTAAAAAAGAATATTAAACACAACTTTCTTATGATCCTTCGCAACAAATATTCCCTGAATATTGTTGACCCATCCTTTATTCAATTTCCCGGAGCAATTTTCCCTGACTATCCTAGGCCTTTCCTCGCAATTTTTTCACAAAGGGTTTACGATATACCGACATACTTTAGAAAATAATAATCCACTTTTCTCTTGCAGACTTAAGTACACAGTTTGACTGTTTACCTAATGGCGCCCCCATTCATGGTCCTCTTCATGATGAACCATCTTCTTCTTCTTCTTCTGATGCGGCTTCTTCCTTTTCTGAAAGACCAGTTTCTCCTGTCAAGTCTCCTCTCAGATCTCATTCTCTGATCAGGACTTCTTCCGCTGCCGAGTCACCTCTGCGTGCCAGGTCCAGGTCCCCCCCTGCCCTTCCGTTTTCTCACGTATTTGGATATAGACTTGATCAGCTTCAATTTATTCGTCTGCGTTCCTGCGAAAATGTTAACCGGCTGTTTGAACTTCGAAGATACACATTTCCTACAGACAAACGAATTCAAATAATCATAAGAAAGGGTTCCTATGCGCCCATATCAACCCGAGAAAAAATTGTATTATCAAACTTCGATGGTGACATCTTTGCGGTAATCGAGAATAATGATGTTCTTATTGGAATATATGCATACAGTTCTCGCGTTAAACATGCAGCGCGGGCAAAAATAAACATGATAAGCGGCAAGATTACCCCACTGACCTGTGCTGAAATCAAAGAAATTCCAATAGGCTTCCGGCGTCCAATCTTTAATCATTTTATAGTATATCTTTCAAACGAGAATAGTGCAGACCATTAATAAATGTAAAAATAAAATGTAAATTTGTGTGCGCTTTGAAGTGTTAAAATAGTACAAGCAACGTGTTAATAAATTCTGGCATTTGCAGATGAAAAAATTTGATTTTCTTTAACTAAAACTCAAGCGGATTACCTTAGATTGGATTATAATTGAGCTTAGTGTGGTCCAAAAATCGATTTTTGAGCTACAGGACAAGACCCCCGCCCCAGTTTCTATTACCGCAGAAAGAAAATCCGTTTTTTTTCTAACTTCGAATGTTGACACGTGCCACCAAGCACTTCAAAATTATATTTAATTAACACAAGGTGATTTGGAATTTTCCAAAAATTTAACTCATGTTCCAGGGTTTCATCGAAACAAGCCAAACTTTAAAGGGATTGCAGAGGACTGTTTACGAAATAAAGTCTTACTAATCACTTTTATTTTTAACCCACCCCTACCCTCTTTGTAGCGCCAAAAAAATACAAAAATTGTTTAAACATGTTTTAAACTAATGTGAATTATTTACACAATTATTCATTCCCAACATTTTTTTTTTAATAATCGTATTTTCTGATTGAAATGTAATTATTCGCCACTGTTTATAGTAGTGAATTGTTCCAAAAACATAATGTAATGAATGAAATAATTATTCATTGTCCATTTTCAAAATTTCTAAAAACTGTCTCAGAGATATTAACTTTCTTTTTAAATTAGTATCATATTTTAGGTTTTGTTGAATACTTACATAATTTGCATACATTTCTTTTAAAGTTTAATAAATATCTATTTGCTTAAACAACATATGTTTGCTCAAGCAGTTTTTTTCGATAGATAAGAAAATGAACTAAAATAGAACACATGAAATTTTGTTTCTGACTGTATAGTGTATAGAAAGAATACATTTACCACCACTTAATTTTTTAAACAAAAAGAATTTGTTCAAATAATTACTTTTAAAAACATACTTCTAAAATCGCATTTAATTCTATATTTTCTATTTCATTCCATTGTTTTAATTATCAAAAATCAACTGCTCAAGCAAATAAAAATTGTTTTAACAATAATCCTTAAAAATCTTGTCACGTTTCAATGAAACCCTGGAACAAGAGTTCAATTTTTCGAAAATGAAAAATTTTCTCCTGTTAATTAACTGAGATTTTGAAGTGCCTGGTGGCACGTGTTAATATTTGATTTTCTAAAAACAAAATATTCCGGATTTTATTTCTCCGGAAATAGAAACGGGGGCGGGGGAGTGTCTGGCCCTCTAGAGTAACAAAAATTTTGCATTGCATTTTTGGGCCACCCTAAAGTGGGCTACTCCTGTTTAAAAGTGGATTGCTCTATGTTATAAGCGTATTTCTTCAGAATATTAGGGTTACTACGAATTACATGAATGACTCGATTACAAGTGGATTACTTTAGATTACAAATGGATTACGCCGGATTACAAGCTAACTATATCGGAATTCAGGGATTACTTTAAATTACTTGATTTACAATTTTGTTAATTTGAATTACAAGTGTATTATTTCAGAAAACTTGGATTACTCTGAACTGCAAGAATTACTTTAATTAAAAAGTTTCTTATTTTCGATTACAAGTGGGTTACTCCTCTTCAAAAGTCGATTACGAATTACAAGTTAATTACATCACAATTCAGGGTTTACACTAAATTACTTGATTTACAAGTGGGTTACTTTGGATTACAAGTGAAATACTTCGGATTGTAAGTGTATTATTTCATAAAACTGGAATTACTCTGAATTGCTGGAATTAGTTTAAATTAAAAGTTTCTTACTTTAAATTATAAGTGGGTTACTCCTGTTTAAAATTCGATTACTCCGCCTCATAAGTTTACTACTTAAGAACATTAGGGTTAGTATGAATTACTTGAATAGCTTTGGATTACAAGTGAATTAATTGAAAGAACAAGTGAATTACCCTGGATTACAAGTTAATTTTATCATAATTCAGGGATTACTCTACATTTATTGATTTACTAGTGGCTTACTTTAAATTATAAGTGAAATACTGCGGATTACAAGGGTATCATTTTAGAACCTTGAGATTACTCTCAACTGCTTGAATTAATTTATATTACACATGTATTATTTGGATTCCAAGTGGGTTACTCGTGTTAATAAGTGGATTACGCCATCTATTAGGTGTATTACTTCAGAATATTAGGGTTACTACGAATTACTTAAATGACGCTAGATTAAAAGTGGATTATTATAGATTGAAAATGAATTACTGTGAATTAAAGTTTAATTACATCAGAATTCAGAGATTACTCTTAACTACTAGATTTACAAGTGGGTTACTTTGGATTAATAGTTAAATACTTCAGGTTACAAGTGTATTATTTCAGAAAACTGCAGTTACTCTGAACTGCTGGAATTACTTTAAATCACAAATTTCTTACTTTGGATTAATAGTGGATTACTCCTGTTAAAAGGTAGATTGCTCCGCCTTAAAAGTGTATTACTTCTGAATATAAGGTTTACTAAAAAATCCTTGAATGGTTTTGGATCTTAAGTGAATTACTTTAGATTACTGTTAGATCAATTTTTATTACAAGTGGATTACTACTGTTTACTTTAAGTTACTTGATTTACAAGTGGGTCACTTTTTGCTTACAATTGTATTATTTCAGAACACTGGGTTTATTCTGAACTGACTGAATAACTTTAAATTGCAAGTTTATAAATTTGGATTACAAGAGGTTTAATTTACTTCAGTGTATTAGGATTACTCCGGATTACAAGTTAATTATATAGGGATTCAGAGATTACTCTAAATTACTTGATTCACAAGTGAGCTATTTGGGATGAAAAGTTGAATACTGCGGATTACAAGTGTATTATTTCAAAACGCTGGAATTACTCCGAATTTTTACATTCTCATCATTTATGACTGAGAAAGTATTAGAATTGTCCGAAATTTGATATCACAGTTTTTCAATGGATCTCAACGTTTCGAGGCCCCCTGAATCCGAAAATCAGGTTTTTACGATGGCGTCTGTCTGTCTGTCTGTCCGTCCGGCCGTCCGTGAACAGGATAACTCTCGAAAAAATGAACGGATCAAATCCATCTTTGGCACACTTTTTTTAGGTCATAAAAGAAACAACGAGTTCGTTAACCAGCCATTTTTGATGAAAATTCAGAAAGTGAGCGCATTTTGCAAATGTTTGAGACCACTTTTTTTCTGAATTTGAAAATTCTATGTACGGATATTTATAGTATTAAAAAGAACAAACAATTTATCCTTATGATTTTTTTCGATAAAAGAAAATTCTCAGAGTTATAGCGTTTTCAAAATTTTTGAAATTAACCAAAAATCAAAATTTTAAGCCAAAAAACGCACGATATGAAAAAAAGTCAAGAAAAGAAAAACATTGCTATTTCAAATACCCACAAAATTATCATAACAAATTTTTGGATATGCTTGAAAAATCGAAAATTCAAATTGTGATTGCACAAATTCCATTTTGTGGTCAAGCTATGTTGGATACGAAAAAAGATGAATTAACAAAAATTGTTATCCCAAAAAAGATCTACAATTTCGTTAAGAATCACTTCTTGATAGGATGCGTACTTTTTGTTTTATTTGTGAAAAATGATATGGAAAATAAAAAAAAGAATGTGTGTAAAAACGACGAAAGTTACGAGAAAAAAAAAGAGCCAACAAAACGCGCGCCCTAGACGCGCTCAAACTTGCGAGCCGCGAGCGCAACCCGTGGGCACAAAGTTTGGCGCCGTCTTTACGACATCGTTACGACATCGTTAAGACATATTTACGACATCCTATGTCTATCTCGTTAAGGTCTCTTAACGATATCGTAAATAAGTCTTATGATCTGACGATGTCTTTACGATATCGCAAAGACACCGAAACTACATGGACATAGGATGTCGTAAAGATGTCGTAAAGATGTCGACTGGGCGGTTCGGAAAATTGGTTATAAATCTGTATAGTTAATTAATAATTAATTGATTGAAAATAATACCAACTGTCGCGGTAAAATTCTTAGATACAGCAATCTATGTGCAAATGGAAACTTCGATATCGATTTCGGTCAGTCAAGTCGCACTTGCCTATCTAATTTCTGAAAATGATTACCGATTTGGAGATAATTCCCTTCCGGTATCGGAACTGCGTTATCAGGTCATTTTGTCGCTGAAATAGCCTTGAGATAACGAAATTAGACATAGCAATCACGTCCGAATTTACTCAATGTTTCAGCTGAGATCTTTCTGACAACAAAATTTGAGAAGGACGAATTAATTTGTCAAAACCATTTCTTACGTAAAATATTTTCGAATCTGCGAATCAGTAAGAAAAGCCATTTTGACGAATTTTATTGTATCATTTGCAACACGAAAAATTAAATTTTCGATAAAAAAGTTCATTTCTAGCCAAGCGGAATGAATTTTCAAGAAAGATATATGACTTTTCTATAATTAAAAATAAATTTCAAATTTTTCAACTTCAACAAAATAATTGAATTTTCAAGTTTCTACCAAAAGACAAGTTTTCAATGAAATAAATAAATTTTTGACCACGCAGATAAATTTTTAACTTAAAAGGAGAGGGTTACAACAAAAAATAGAATAATTAAACTTCCATATATAAAAAAAAAAACAATTTTTCAAAAAAATAGAAATAATGATCAAGCAGTTGAATTGAATTAAAGAAACGAATTTCTAACAGTTGAGTCCTATAACAAAAAGAGAAATTTTCAATAAAAAGATTAATTTTCTACCCAAATTGACGAATTTTCAACAAAATTGAACCATTTTGTACCAAAAACTTGAATTTTCAACTTATAAAGTAAACTTTTTTATCCAAAAATGAAATATCTAGATTTTGAGACAAAAGAATTGTTTTTTGACAAAAAACGAATTTCAATTGAATATTTTTATTTTAAACAAATAATTTAATTTTCTAGCACATTAGTTGACTTTTGAACAAAAAATATGAATTTTGAACAAAAAAAGTAAATTTTAAAAGAAATTTTTGAATTTTCAAGCTAAAAAAAAAATTTTTTTTTAAAATAAATACATTTTTAATGTGAAAAGATGAATTTTCAACAAAAAGATTATTTTCAACAAAATAGTTTAAATTTGAACTAAAATAAAGAATTATCAGCAAAAAAGTTAATTCACGATCAAATAGTTGAATAATCTAATATGTAGTTAATAATTATTTTATTTTAAGTAATAACACTTAAATAACGAAAAAGACGACTTTTCAATAAAGAAAAAGTCAAAAATCAACCAAAACAAATTCAAAATATCAGTTTGTAACATCAAAATTTAATAATTAAATCTTCAGTTAAACAACTTATATTTCAATAAATAACAAAGAAGTTGATGAACCAGTTGAATTCAATAAAAAAAACGAATTTTCAGAAAATGCAACCAACTTTTGCCAAAAAGTTGAATTTCCAACTTATAAGGTGAACTTCTTCAACCAAAAATGGAATAGCTAGATTTCAAAATAGAAAGATTAATTTGATTTAAAAAACAAATTTCATGCAAAATAGTTTAATTTGATATAAATAGTTTAATGTTAAGCAAATAATTTAATTTTCTAGAATAGTAGATGAATTTGAACCATAAATATGAATTTTAAGCAAAATAAGTTAATTTTCTACCAAATTTTTGAATTCTTAGGCCAAATAATTTTTTTTAATGATTAATTTTTTAATGTGAAAAAATTAATTTTCAACAAAAAGTTAATTCACGACAAAATAGTTCAAGTTTGAACTAAAATGAAGAATTTTAAGCAAAAAAGTTAATTTTTGATCAAATTGTAGAAAAATGTATTAGTTCATGTTTTGTATAAAAAATTATTTTATTTTAAATCAATACCATTTGAATTTAACAAAAAAAAACAATTAATTTTTAAGAAAATAGTTCGATTTGCAACCAAACTGATAAATTTTCAGCTAAAATGATGAATCTTTAACAAACAAAATTATTTTTATGAAATGAGTGCAAAATTTAACCAAGAACTAAATAAATTTTCTTTAAAATAGTCCAATTTTTAACCAAAGTAGTCCAATTTTATAACTGTGTTTTTTTAAAACTTGAACGTCCAATAATCAAGTTAATGTGCAGAATTCCTGAAAATAAGACCAAGAATTCAACAATCAAATTTGGACAACTATCAGAAAATGTTCCTACTGAAATAAGAACGAATATACAAATTTTCCTAAACAAGAAAATAAAAAATGTCTTTTTTTCGGGCAATAATAAAAACGAGGAAAGAAAAATGAAAAGGCAACCAACCAAATCTCCTTCGTTCTCTTTTATATTTCTTTCGTCCTTTTTATTTTTATTATCAGATCACAATAAAAAAATGTGAAAAAAAATATCACCAATGTTTCGGCACTCATGTAGCACCCTTATCAAGGAAAAAAAATCGAGCAGGCAGGAACAACAACGAAACTACTATGCTATCTTCCTGTTACCTGAGAATCAAAGCGATTTAATTTGACTTGATTCTTGGGTGTCAGAAAGAGAGCATCGTGGTTTCGTTGCTGTTTCTGCCTAATCGAAAATTTTTTACTTTTTTAATATTATTATTTTTTTTTGCATAGGTTGGTGATTATTTTTTGAAAATAATTTTTTATTTTCATTTTATAATAAAAAACACAAAACAAGTAAACAATAGAAGGAAGGGGATTAGGCTGTTTGCCTTCTCTTTTTTCTTTTCTATTTTCGTAAAAAAAAGAAATTTGTTTCTTATCTTTTTTAGGAAAATTTTTTACTTTTTCCTAATTTAAATAGAAACATTTTTTGTTGGTTTTCCAAATTTGTTCGTTGGATTCTTAGTTTTATTTTCACGACTTCCGCACATTATTTTTTCTTGTTTATAATATAAATTATTAGATTTTTGTTAATAATATTTTTTAAAGGGAAATACAAAATTTTCGAATAAAAAATTACGCAAACGCACGTTAATTTTCTACATCTATTTTTATTATTTGCACAACTGTTCAATGTTGACAACATTTATTATCATTACTTCTGAAATTGCACGTGCGTGATGTGAAGATAGGCAAATCCACAATCGTGAATATGGTTCACGTAATTTTACAGGTGTTAATGATTTGTGTAATCCGCCACGTGTATGGAAAAATTCAGGTATAATTTATCCCTAAATCACACATGAAATAATAATTATAATAAATATTATTAAAAAATAATTTTTGATAGCGAAGATTAGGTTGTGATGAAGATTTATCATTTTAGTTCAAGATTAATCTCTCTGGTTGATAATCTAACAACATTTTTTATTCAACTTTCTGATTAGAAATTAATCTTTTGATTTGAAAATTTTACTATCTGGTTGGAAATTGGGGTTTTATAGTAGAAAATGTATTTTTTAAACTGAAAATTAACCTGCTCAATTTTTTATTTTAAATAGACATTTTTCAGTTAAAAATTCGACTATTTCTTTTTAATTCAATTGTTGGGTTGAAAATTCAATCTCTTGGTTAAAACTTGAACTATTTTCTTAAACTTTGATTTTTTTTTTCATTTAAAATTCATAGTTTTAGTTGAAAATTCGTATCTTGGATTGAAACTTCTTTTTTTCCTCTTCATAACTTACCGTCTTAACTAAAAATTTAACTATTCCATTTTTTTGGAGAATTTTTCATTTAAATTTTTCGTTGAGAATTTATCTTTTTGTATTAAAATTTAATTACGTGGTTCATAGTTAAACTACTTTATTTAAAAAAATTTTTCATCGAAAATTCAACTATTTTTCAGAATTTTTTTTCAGTATAAATTAGCCAATTCCTTTTTTGAAAAAGTTCATTTTTCGTTGAGAAATCAAATATCTGGTTAAAAATCTACAGTTTTTAGTTGAAAATTAAATTGTTTGGTTGAAGATTCAATTACTTATATAAAAAATAAACTATTTAGTTAAAAGATAATTTTTTTTCATTAAAAGTTGAAATACTTTGGTAAAAATTAATTTTTTTCTTTGAAAATTTAACTTTTTTGTTGCAAAACCAACTATTTGGTAAAAAATTAGCCTTCGTTTAGTTCAAAATTCAATTTCTTGATAGAACATTCAATTAGTTAGATAAAAAATTAGCTAATCCGTTAAAAGTTCATTTTTGTTCGTTATCTAAAAATTTAACTATTTCATTTTTGACTGAGAATTTATAATTTAATTTTTCGTTGATAATTTATCTTTTTGTTTAAAAATTCAGCAACTGCTCGGTTTAAAGTTGAATTACATTCTTAAAATTTTTTTGCGAAAAGTCCAATATTTTTTAGAAAAAAATATATTTTTTTCAATATAAATTAGCCTATTCATTTTTGAAAAATCTGATTTTTTGTTGGAAATTTAACTATTTGTTTAAAAATTCACCGTTGATTAGTTAAATATTCTATTTTTTGGTTGACGATTCAGTTACTTAGATAAAAAGTAACTTTGGTTGAAAATTTCACTTTTTGGTTGAAACTTAGTTTTTTTTGTTGTTGTTATACATCAATTTTTTAACTGAAACTTCAACTATTTTATTTTTTAAGAAGAATTTATAACATATTTTTTTCTTAAGAAATTTATTTTTTGTTGCTGAAAATTTAAGGATTTTGCTAAAAATTCTTTTTTTGTTGTTGCTAAACATTAATTTTTTTAACTGAAAATTAAACGATTACATTTTTATTAAAAATGTATCATTTACATTTTTCATTGCGAATTTATCTTTTTTATTTAAAAGTTCAACTACTTTGGATTGAAATTTTAACTATATCATTTTTGATTGATAACACAGGCCAACAAAAAAAACAAAAGTGTCTGTGCAATTGACCAGACCTATATATTCTTATGTATTTTTCGACGCTGAATCCGAATTTGCAATAAAAAAGTAGGCTCCAGCTACTTTTTTATGGGAATTTGATCGAAAAACCTCATTGTTTAAGGTTTTTTCATGGTTTTTTTTAAGTAAAACAAAAAAATAAAGAAAATTTTTATTTTTTTGACTTCAGAATCGCATTCTACGGGAATAATACATCGAAAATCATGTTTTTCTTTTTATTTTTACAAAAATTTCAACCCACCATACGGCGATGAAAAGGCAGAAAATCGCGAAAAGTGAAAATTTGCTCCAAATTTGATTAAAATGACATTAAAAACAAGTTTTACGATTTTAAACCGATTTATAAACATTGAAACTACTTTACTGGGGGTTTTTGAGGTCGCTGATCACAAATTTTAAATCATTTT
Organism: Belonocnema kinseyi; assembly: GCF_010883055.1. Taxonomy (NCBI): domain Eukaryota; kingdom Metazoa; phylum Arthropoda; class Insecta; order Hymenoptera; family Cynipidae; genus Belonocnema; species Belonocnema kinseyi. Next base: position 82,421,934 of record NC_046664.1, on the reverse strand, counting down.
TTTCAAAAAACAACTCCTAGTCGGCGTAAGTGGACAATAAACGTGATAAATTGATATTTTTTTCAAAAAATCGATGTTTTGGATAC